>NC_045556.1:38100275-38245275 GCF_009769535.1 Thamnophis elegans | reverse complement strand
CGACCAAGAAAACATGTTGCGCCCTGAGCGATCCAAAGCTTCCGTTCGTACTGCGCCGCGGCTCCTCCGCCCTGCTCTGATCTTACTCTCCAGCTCTCCCGCCTTATGTATTTCTGTATTTGTTGACCACATGAAGTAGTTGATGATGATGATGGGGGGGGGGGGGGCTTCAAAGGAGGAACGGTCTAGCTGGATGCAAATAAGGCGCCCGCATCTCCTCCGAGGATAAATTCGGTCAGGCTGGATCGTCGGTCCGAGAACGCCACTCCCCCGCCCCCAGAGAACGGCGGGGAAAGTCGGAGGGACCCCAGCCCCTTCCCCAAATGACGGTTCCTGCGAATCCGTAGTCCGTGTTGCGAGGACGGCGGGGGGGAGAGAAAGAGAGAAACGTGCGATGGGCGCGGGGTTCAAGAGTGTTTAAGCCTTCTTTGAAGGAGTGGAGGAAGGAGGAAACTCCCCGCAGAAGGAGAAAGGGAAGGGGAGGAAAGGGGGAAGGGGGGGGGAAAGGTAGAGAAAGGGCTGGGATTAAGCCTTCTTCCCCAAGACTAGGCCGCTCCCCTTCATCCTCTTTGTCCCACGCAGGACAGAGAAAAGTTCCGTTCAAAATTGCCTTCACCCCAAAGAAGAGGAGCCCCAGTTTTTGGCAGCCGGGATCCTTCTACAATTGGAGCCAAGACCCCCCCACGTCCGAAACCTTTCGCCCTCTTCCAAGCCCCACGACCAGCTCAAGACCCGGCTTCAATAGGGCGTCCCCAACACTTCACTCCAACCCGCTCCTGCCAATACAGGCGAGAACGCGAGCCCGCGAGTAACCGCGGTTGGTGCGGCTCTCAACAGCCCGAGATAAAAAACGGGATTCCCGCCTCGACGCCAGGTGCCACCTGCACGTGGGAACGGAGCCCGCTGGGTTGGGAAAGGCTCTGAAACGGTCGGACCGAAGGGAGAATGCCTGTGGAGATTCTCCGTCATCCAAGATCACGGTTGTCCCCAAGGGGCTTTCCTAAGGAGGCAACTGGACTTTCTGGTTTTTCTCTGAAGACGTTTCGCTTCTCCTCCAAGAAGCTTCTTCAGCTCTGAAGCCGAATTCCACCAGAATGGGATTTGTAGTGCGGTTGCCGATCAAGCTGAAACAGGCGCCTTATGCTTAGAAATGATCTGGTCGATAACAAAATAATAATAACAACAATAATAATATTGATATCGCTGTACCAGGAGATGCCAGAGTTGAAGAAAAAGAACTAGAAAAACAAAGATCAAGAAATATCGCGACCTGGCCATCGAAACTACCCAATTATGGATGTATGTAACAGTGATACCCAAGGTCATCGGGGCACTTGGTACCCTGGCCAAGAATTTTACAAAACACATCAAGAATTTGCAGCTTCCTGCAATAACACCAGCGGAACTGCAAAAAACTACGCTACTCGGAACATCGTATATTTTAAGAAGGTTCTTGGTTGATACCCAGGACGCCGGCAGCAACCCGTATCAACCATTAGCACCAGTCAACGGGATTTGTGACACATTTTTAAATGTTCAGTTGACTGAGTTTCATGCTTAATGAATAAAAGAAATAATAATAATACTTGGTTGATACCTAGAATGCTTGCAGCAACCCGTATCAACCATCAGCACCAGTCAATGGGATTTGTGACCCATCTTTAAATGTTCACTTTGAATGAATGAATAAAAGAAATGATGATGATGATGACGACGATGATAAATAGTATCGCAGTTATACGATTTTCGCTCTTCTGGGAAAGTAATTCCCTACTTTTCGTTATTTCAGGGTTTGTGTCTGTGCGAGGGGGGGGAACTTTCGTTCGACTTTTAAAAAAAATTACATCAGGGCAATTAAGTTATCTACCTTCACTTTTTTAAAAAAATAAATTGAATTGCTATGACTTGTTTGAGAGAGCAGGGGAATCGAGGAAAGGACATTTTAGCGGCAGTTTTCAGTTTCTGCGGGTTTTAGGAAATGGGCAACTCGCTTTCCTTGGTCTGCAATTAAATTTAATTTTCTCTGTGTGTTGTTGTATCCTACTTAAGACTTCTCCATAATCGCAGTTCCTAATAATGTCAATTACAGTGCAAGAAAGCCCCATGATTATTTCCAGGCTAAGAAGAAAAACAAAAAGGGGACAGGAATTATTATTATTTCCAGCTCTCCCCCCCCCCCCCCAAATCTAGGGAAAGGAAAGGAAAGGATGAGGAAGGATGAAAAGGAAAAAAGGGAAGGAAAGCGCAAACACAAGAATGATTGGTTGATTAACCGATGAAACAATACCTAAGGAATCGAACTGAGGCCAAAGGAAGACAAGGGAAGAACAAGATGGACGGAAGAAAGAGAGAGTGAGAGAAAAACGAAAGCGAGGGGAGAAGTAAAACGGAGGAGGAAAACGGGGCTTAGAAAAGGCCTCCAGCTGGGCGCAAAAGGTCCCGGCTGGAGCTGCGCGTGAAGAGACACCTTCTCGGGAAGGGGGGGGGCAGAAGGAAGGCAGCTCCCCCCCCCCTCGTCCCTCCTCAACCCCTCGCGCCAGAAGGAACTCCCCCCGGGACTAGGATGCGGCGAACGCGGTTCTGCTCTCCCATTTCTTGCCTTCCTTTTTCAGGATTTTCTGGTTCTCAGCAGCGGCGGCCAGTTCTCCCAAAGAGAAAACGGCTGCCCAATTTGGGGGTGGGATCACGGCTCCCCACCCACCCAGTAAAAAGTTAGTCGGCTGCTGCCTGGCTCCCGAAGACACCCCTCCGCCCGCCTGCGAGGCTCCTTCCTCAACGCTCCCCTCGGGGGATTTGCTCCCCTCGGGGGATGCGCGGAGTTGACCTGCCTTGGGAATCATCTTCCTCTCCCCCCACACCCCAGAATAAAGGAAGACGCCAGAGCGGTGGCATTGTGGGGGGGGGGGGGGAAGAATCTCCTTCAGGGCTCCTGTGCTGCTGTAGGTCAATAGAACGGGGGGGGGGAGTATCTACCCTGCCCCAATTTCAACCCTCCTTGTCTATTCCCCAGCTCCGGGCTGCAAACCCCTTGTTCATTTTGGGGTGTCCTGTCCTGGAGGCTGGATACGAAGAACCCCGCTGCCCCAAACTGGATTTTTGCTGAGGGTGCCGGGCCTGAGGAGGGGGAGGAGGGAAAGAGGGGGTTCAGGGCCAAAATACCTGGCTGAGAACCATTGGGCCTTTCCTCTCCCCTCGAGCCCCCCCCCCCTTACCTGGCCGGCCTTCTTGGTTCCGCGCCAACAGCGCCAACAGCGTCTCCGTACTGCTGGGGGGCTCCCGGCCAGGGCCCCCCCGCCGCCGCCGCACCTCCTTCCCCGCGTCCATCTTGCTCGCCTCCCGTTCTTGGGAAACTCGACCAGCCGGGCACTGAAGATCGGGGGGGTGGGGGTGGACGACGCGGCGGGGGGGGAGGGGAAGGCGGAGAAAACCTCCGCAGAAACCTCCCCTTTACAGAGCGAGCGTCTCCCCGATTCCTGGCCAGCGCCGCTCCGTCAGCACCACGGACAGCGGCCGGTCGCCAACCGGCGGGGCGGGGGGGAGCCGGTCGAATCTAAACCAAGGGGGGGGGAGGCGGGGTGGAGTCACTCGTTTCCCCTCCCCCCCCCCGCGGAAGGGAGAACATTAGACGTGGCGGGGGGGGGAGCAGTAGGGATGGAGGCCCTCCAGGGGGACTCCTTGCCACTTGGGCCAAGGAGAAGAGCGAGCCGTTTTGTACCCAAGCAAAGCAACACATTTTCCTGAGTTAACCCGGACCTAAAAACGGAGCAGCTTCTCCGTCGAGGGTCAGGTGAGAATCGCTCCTTCCTCAGGCAGCAGCCCAGTAATTTAAGAGCAACCGGAGGTGGAGGGGGAGACGGAGGGGGGATAAATAGCCCCTTCGCTTGTAGTCTTCCTCACAGGATGGGCAAGAGGAGAATGAGGCATGAGAGAGAGACAGAGAGAATCCTAGCCTGGAAGGAGCCAGCGAGGTCATCCAGCCCACCCCCCTCTGTTCGTTCCAGATTCCTGGAGACCTCTGCTCCATCAGACAAGTGACAAGAGGAGGAGGAGGAGGCCGGGAAGGTGTGTCCAGAGAAGCCGGAGATCTCTAGGGCAGTGTTTCCCAACCTTGGCAACTTGAAGATGTCCGGACTTCAACTCCCAGAATTCCCCAGCCAGCATCCGCTGGCTGGGGAATTCTGGGAGTTGAAGTCCAGACATCTTCAAGTTGCCAAGGTTGAGAAACACTGCTCTAGGGCAACATAGTTTGACTTTCATCCCAGTGAAGCTTTGCTGAAATAAGTCAGGGCCACCCGGGAGTTTTGTGGGGCTTCTGAATAGGCGCCAACATATTTGGAGCTTTGGAGCTCTGAAGAGCCATTCAGACCATCGCGGGGTCTCAAAAGAACGAAATAAATTCCTGCTTTCGGGGATTCAAAGCAGCGGCTTCTTGGAAGGTGGGAGAAAGCCCGACGGAGGACTTTTGCCAGGTTAAATTTCTCCCAAGGAGGCGTTGTCTGCTGAGGTTCTAGAGATATGCAAATTTATTCTGATTTAATTTACTAATAGGGAAAGGGGAAGTGACTTAATCAGCTAAAACGTTGCTGACTGCCTTGACGACATAATATGAATGATCTGCGCCTGCTGAGGGACCTTCTCCTTGTAAAAGGATTCCAATTTTTGGAGGGGAAATGGGGGAGGGGGAGAGAAATCAACAGCACCCCCACCTCTTCAGCCACGGGGAATCTGATGGGGGGGGGGGAGAGGTTCCGTTTGACGAACAAGGACCGGATCAGATCCTCCAAGGAATTATCGGCAAATATTCCGCAAAAGGCGGAAAAGTCGTTCTTTCTCAATTAAAATATATTCTTCGCTTCCTCCAACCTTGGCTGTTGCCACGCTGGGAACCTGCAGAAACGAATTATTTCTCTTTTTCTTAATCAAATGAAAGAAAGTTCTGGTTCGGCTAAGCTTCTCTCTGAACTAATTTGATAATCTTCAACGTGCAATAAGCCTCGTTTACTACTAATCCTTTCTCTCCTCTCTCCCTCCCGTTTTCCACTTTCCCTTTCCTTCCTTTCTTCCTTCCTCCGTCCCTTCCTTCTTCCTTTCCTTCTCTCCTTTCCTTCCTCCCTCCTCCCCTTTTTCCTCTCCTTCCCCTCTCTCTCACCTTTCCTTTTACTTAGCTCTCTCCCCTTTTCCTTTCGTTTCCTCCCTCCTCTCTCCCTCCCATTCTCTCCTCTCCTCTCGTGCTCCCTCCCTCCACCTTCCCTTCTCTCTTTTCTCCTTTCCGTTTCCTCCCCTTTCTTTTCCTTATCTTTGTCTTCGGTTCCTTCTCTTTCTCCCTTCTCTCTTCTCCCTCCTTCCTTTCTTCCTTCTCTCCCTCTCCTTTCCTCCTCCCTCCCTCCCTTTTCCCACTAATGCAAAAGCGGGCACAGTCACTAAGACTGTCTAACCTACAAACGGGTTATTTGGAAGCCAGTCAAAAGGCCTTTTATATAAGGCGCCCGGAGTCCTTTGGGATTGGGCGGCATACAAATCTATTAAAATTGAGTCGATTCTGATATTAAGCGGCAGAAATCCTTCCCCAAGTGAATCCAAAACTTCCAAATGCTTTCTTGTTAAAATATTGTGCGGTCCGAATGCGACATTTATCGAATCTCCCATCTAAGAAGAGGGAGCATCGACGGGGCGAGAGGGGGCCTCCCATAAACAAGGATTGCGAATTCAAAAGCCTTGGAACTTCCAAGGTTCCTCCCTGCTTATCGTTTTAAAATCAACCCCCCCTCCTTTCCTCTTTCTTTTCCCTTATTCCCCCCCCCCCCAAAAAAAAGGTCCTGGGCACGTTTTCAGAAAACGAAAAGCTTTCCTTGCGGCTGCCACCCATTCCCACATTCGGTTTTTCACGGAGCTACGGAGCGTCCCAGGTAGTAAACTTTCCCCGGCTTCCGGCAGGTAAGCGAACCGCCACGATCGGGTTACTTGGACGCCAGCAGCTCCTGGAAACTGGCGGGTCGCCATGGCGAGCCCAAAAGGTCAGGAACATCCGCGAAGCCAGCCTGCCGAAGAGAAGCTGACCCCCCAGCCGCCCCCCACCCTTTCCCAGAGCTCCCAGGGGCGGCGGGAGACCCGGACGCTCATATTTCCCAGCGAGAAAGGAGCAGCAGATTCTTCAGAACCGCTTCTCCAAATTCCTCACAAGAATTCGCGGCAAGGCGGAGTTCAGAGGAGAAGCCAATTTATTCCCGGTTTTAAGAAATCCGCTTAATTTCTACCACTTGAGCGCCCAAGGGAGTAAGCAGAGGGGAAGCCGGTGGGGCCAAGCGACCCTCCCGAAGCGGCCCACGCCAAGCAAGAGAGACGCGCTCGACTTGTGGCTTCTCCAGCTGCACGCCGGGCAACAGATGCCCTGGAATTGCGGGCCTGCAATTCACCCTTTCCCTCGTTCCAGCTTCTCTTGAGCCGCGGAGAGCCGGCTCTGAAAAGACCCCCCAAACGGGTTAGGTCCCGAGCTGACCTTCAGGAGCGCTTGGGGGGCCTTGACCAAGGTTGACCTGCTGCCCCGGAGGGTCTCCAGCAGAGTGAAAGTGGACCCACGGTGGGAGGGCGCTTTCCGTGGTCGGGAGAGCCGCCACTCTGGGAGGTCCCTGGGCTGGAAAGAGACGCGCCTGGCAGCTGTTCAGCCCCCGCCAAGCCAGGCGCGTCCTAACGACTTCGGGTGAGCTGGGGTGGGGCCAGCTTCTCCTCTCCCCCAACGGAAGCCTGGCCGTTTCTCTCTCTCTCTCTCTCTCTCTCTCTTTCCTCTCTCTCTTTCCCCCAAATAATGTGGCCCCTTCGCCTCCTGGGTTGGGCTCTTCCATTGACTGAAGAGGAAATTGAGGAGGAAGATGTCCTATTAAGCATAGGGTTTATTATAAGTTGAACCCGGATTCTTTGAATGGCTCCCTTCCTCCAGGAAAGACTTGTGTCGAGGAAAAGAAAGACAGACAGAAAGAAAAAGAAAGAGGGAGGGTGGAAGGAAGGAAGAGAAAGAAAGAGGGTGGGAGAGAGGGATGAAGGAAAGAAGGAAGGAAGGAAGGAAGGAAGATAATAATAAAAGCGACCAGGAGGCAAAAGAAGAGAGGAAAAATCCAGTCTGTCTTCAAAAGTTTTCGGCGGGGCGCCTCCTTGGAGAAGGAGAAGGAAGAAAAGAAGGATCGTCCATTAACCTTCAGCGCAAATGAAGGAGAAGAAGGGGCGGGGGCGCAAACTAGAACAATTGTCCGTTTCAGGAGCGCTCAGCAAAAGCTTGAGGGTCCTTCCTAATTTAGGAAAGAGCCGCGCCGCCGTCGGGGATTCCTTCTCTTTCCGCTGGAGGCGGTGGGAGCGCACAACAGGTGACTTTCCCCTGAAGGAGGATCTCCCCACCCCCGCGGGCCAACCGGGGACAAGAGGTCCCCTTCACGAGTCCCGCAGAAGCCTCCCCTCTCCCCGAAGCCCTCGGCGTCCCTCGGGGGAGGCCAGCGGGCGACGGGCGCCCGTCGGGACTGGCTTACCTGGGTTCCTGCCGAAGGCGCAGGGCTCGGCGGGGGCAGGTTTCTCCCCGCGGGCGCGCTCCAGCAGCATGGCGCTGAGCTGCCCGGCTGGGGAAGAGACCTCCGGCCGGGGTCGGAGGAAGAGGGAGTTCGGCCGAGCGCCGGAATAGAGACACCCCCTCCCCTCCCCGAGCTTTGGCTCGAGGGACGGTGGCTGGCAACTCCGGGAGCCTACAACCGGAATACAAGAGAGCAGGTCGGGTGGCTGGCAAAGGGTTGGAGGGGGAGTGGCCGCGGGGAGGGGGCGATGGGGCGAGGGATTTCTCCCCTACCAACTGCAGCCTCCCCCCCAATCGCTCCTCCTGTTGCTCCGCCCGGCTCTGTGAGCAAAACAAAGGCTGAGGGAGCAACGCGTCTCAGGAGGAGCTGTCCGCGGTGCTGAAGAGACATTATTCAGTCCCGGAAACATGCAAGTGTGCAAAGAGGTTGGATTGGTACCTCTCCTGAAGCCAAGAAGGAAGACCCCGAGTTTTCACATGGATGCAGCATGCCTTTCACAGGTTAACCATTAGGCGAATGCAGATACAAAGGGAATAAAGAATGACAGAATTGGAAGGGACCTCGGAGGTCTTCTAGTCCAACCCCTTGCTCAAAGCAGGAGACTCTACGCCTTTCTGGACAAATGGCTGTCCAGGCTCTTTTTGAAAGTCTTGAGGTACGGGGCACCCACAACTTCTGGAGGATGGACTGAGATTTAGAGACATATCAGATGGTGATTGCATTTGACAAGGGCTGCTACGTACAGATAGTCCTCGGTTTACGACCAAAATTGAGCCCAAAATTTCTGCTGTCAATTTGTTAAGTGAGCTTTCCCCCATTTTACAACCTTTCTTGCCACAATTGTTAAGTGAATCCCTGCAGTTGATAAGTTAATAACCCAGTCGTTAAATGAATCTGGCTTCCCCACTGACTCTTTTGGTCAGTTTGCCAAAGGTGGTCACATGACCTTGGAACACAGCAACGGTCATAAGCATGAACCGGTTGCCAAGCATCTGAATTTTAATCACGTGATCATGGGGAGGCGGGAAAGGTTGTAAGTGTGAAAAACGATTCAAAGTCACATTTTTCGGTGCTCTAGTAAATTTGGACAGTCATTAAATGAATGGTTGCAAGTCGAGGGCTACTTGTGTTTGTTTATTACATAAATCTACGTGGCGATTTTAATTTAATTTATATGGTATTTTTGTCTCCTTCCCCTCACTTGATAGAATGTCAAGGGGGCTGAATACGTTCCAGGGGGTTGGACTATGAGACTTCCAAGGTCCCTTCCACTCCGATTGTTTCATGTTCCTTCCATTGTGGCTGTTGTGATAGAGCAGCACTAAGAGGGGCTGGGAATCATGGGAGATGTAGTCTGGCAACATGTTGCATGGCCACTAGATGGCAGCCCGGAGCTTGCTTTTTCTGATCTCTCCATCCAGTCAATCAGAATAGAGCTGGAAGGGGCCTTGGAGGTCTTCTAGTCCAGTGTTTCTCAACCTTGGCCACTTGAAGATGTCTGGACTTCAACTCCCAGAATTCCCCAGCCAGCGCTGGCTGGGGAATTCTGGGAGTTGAAGTCCAGACATCTTCAAGTGACCAAGGTTGAGAAACACTGTTCTAGTCCACCTTAGAATCATCTGCCAATTTGATGAGTTCCCCTTCTAAGTCATTTCTGAAGGTCATGAAGAGTACTGGGCCCAAGACAGAACCTTGAGGCATCCCACTTCTTACTTCCCTCCTTGTAGACGTAGTACGGACGTGTCAGCCAGCTACAAATCCATCCGGTGGTGGTGTTTACCAAGACTTTGTCGAATGCCTTGCTGAAGTCTATAGTATGCTATGCCCACAGCATTTTGCTGGTCTACTAATATAGTCGCTTTGTCAAAGAATGAAATGATATGGGTTTGGCAGGATCTTTTAAAACAAATTTGTGCTGGCTACTAGTTATAACAATTCGCTTCTAATTGTTCCCAGACTTGTCAAAACAATATTTCCCCAGGTATTGATGTTAGGCTGGCTGGTCTGTAGTTTCCTGGATCTGTTTCTTTCCCATTTTTGGAGATGGAAATCACACCAGCTCTTTTCCAATCCTCTGGTAGTTTCCCTGGTGCTCCAGGATTTTTTTTTTTAAAGATATGGTACAAGGGTTCTTTGATAACATTTGCCAGCTCCTTCATAACTCTGGGATGTAATCCATCAGCTCTCGGTGATTTATATTCATCAAGATCAGACAGGTGTTCTTTTTTTTTTTTTCTTGTTTAATTTTTTATTTCTAGCCTGTCCCTTTACAATTATGATTTTGGTAGGTTGGGCTATAGATTCTTTTTGTGTGCAATTCTTTGTGCAAAGAATGAGTTAAGCAGCTCTGCTTTCTCTCTATTGCCCGATACTTCCTTGATATCTTCTCTATTTAGTGAACCGACTGTTTCCTTGACTTTTTTCTTTTTATTTATATGTTGAAACTTTTTAAAAATTGTCTTTTGACTTTCCTTGCAAGTATTTGTTCATTCTGAGCCTTTGCTTTGCAAATTCAGGCTATCTGCCAATATTCTGCCTTAAGTTATATGTCCCTCTTTCTATTTTTTGTACTTAAAACTTTTTGTCTTTCAGCCTGTCTGAAACATCTTTGTGCAACCATGCTGGCTTCTTCTTGGATTTCTTGTTCTTCTTTTACAGTGGTATTGTGTTGAACTGGGATTTTAGGATCATATTTTTCAGAGTTTCCCATGCTTCTTGAGTTGTTTCCCCGTTTAGTTTTTTTTTATACGTAGAATTTTTCTTAGGCTGTCTCTGAGTTTGTTAAAATCAGCTCTTTTAAAGTTTTTAAACACCCGGTTGGATTTTATTCTATAGTGGTCATCTAAATGTTTCCACCCAAATTTGGTTGCTGTTATAAGCACCTGTTTAACACCCTCCAAGCACCCTGATTTTCTTGAACCATTTCATAAACCACAGCACACAAGGTAACCCCAGGAAAAACATCACCGGAACCGTTTTAATTTCTTCAGAAAAAACACCTTTTTCTACACCGTTCCAAATTCAAAGTGTCCAACAGCAGAGAATCAGTTCAACAGTGAATGAGGAACAATGGCACGGTCTCGTGAAATTTAAAACATTGCGCTGTAAAAAAGAGAGAGAGAGAAAAAATCCCTGATTCCCTGCTACCCGAGTGGCAGGCGAGCAGGAGAGAGCCGTTTCCAGACTGAAACATGATTTCCGATGGATCCGTTATACGTGGGGACGGTTGTGTCTCACTTTCCAGCGCTTGGATCTCACGCGGAAGAAAAAGAACATGATCATTAAAAATAAAGACGATGCTACGTAGAGGACGACGCAGAGGCTCATGTCGATACTGGAGAAGCCCACTCCCAGGAACGACACCGCCTGCTTCCTTTCCTGCTCTACCACTGAGCCACCCGGCCTTTTCCCTGGATCGACTACGGAGTCCTCCTTGGCTCTCCCGTGGTCCAAGCCTTTGGACTTGGAGCCCAAGGACTTTTGTGGATCTCGGCCCTTGTTGGCCTCCGGAGCGGCTTCCTTTGGAAATCCTTCTCCTCCATCTTGGGCCTCTTGTCCTTCGGCGTTGTCGGCTTCTTCGAGGTAGGTGTGGACGAGGTTGTGGCTGCCATAATGCTGTTTCAGGAACTGGAGCACCTGCGTCTTGTCCCAGGCAGCGGGCCCTTGGGTCGTCTTGTGGCACGCGGGGCAAAGGGCCAGGGTGGGCCACTGCACTTTGGGGAACTGGGGGTCTTCGCTCAAATCGCCTGTCAGAGAAAGAAGAGGGAGAGGCAGGGAGCACCAGGGGTTGCATTAGTTTAGGAGCCAAGTATTGATTTGTTCACTTATGTGCCCAGCCACCTTGCTCTATGCGGCTTACAGACCTTGGGTAATGTATAGGATAAAACATTAAAACAATGAATATAAGGATTTTAGATTTTAAAACAAGAAATCCAAGAAGAAGCCAGCATGGTTACGCAAACTAAATAAAGCTAAGTGGGGTGGAGGGAACAAAGTGAGGAGGAGGAGGAGGAGGAGGAGGAGGAGGAGGAGGAGGAGGAGGAGGATGATGATGATGATGATGATGATGATGATGATGATTCTCTACTCCAGTGTTTCCCAACCTTGGCAACTTGAAGATGTCCGGACTTCAACTCCCAGAATTCCCCAGCCAGCGAATGCTGGCTGGGGAATTCTGGGAGTTGAAGTCCGGACATCTTCAAGTTGCCAAGGTTGGGAAACACTGCTCTACTCCATCAGTCCCCTCCAGGCCAGAACAAACCAGCCAAATGAAGACAACGCTGATCTGTGATCACTGATGATTGGCTTCTTTATATAATCAAACATTTGTTAAATATGCATCCTTTTTTGTATCATGGTGACCAGAACTGGAACACAGTATATCCCACAATTGGCCTCTCTAGTGCGCTATAAAGTGGTACTATACCAGTTCTCGCAATCTCCCTTAATTGATGCAACCTAGGACTGTGTTACAATAGCAAGTAAGACGATTAAAATCCCGGAGACAAAAACAAATGAAGAATGGTTGCAGAAACTGGGTCTAGAGAAAGGAAGGACTGGGAATGACGTAATAGTAACGTTCCAGTATTTGAGGGGTGTTGGAATTCATTCCGGGTGTTTGCGTGCAGGGCAGCTTCTGCTGTCTGAAACACACATACACAGGGATGCAAAAACATCACACCAGAAACATCTTTCTGGCCTAATGGTCATAACTCACTATGCAACCTCATGTAACAGGAACTATGTGAGCCAGCTACTCCCACACATGCCCTTTCTCCCCCCCTATGCTGTGCTATAACTTTCTATTCCCTCTCTCCCCCTCCCAATGCCATGCAGCTTGTAACTTTCTGTTCCCCCTTTGCCCACCCTTTGCCATGATGTGATTTTCTATTGGTTTATTTGTAGAATGCTGTGAACTTTTCATTAGTTTACTTGTGCCATGTGTGATTATATATGCCTTTTGATACGCTCCTTTTTGATGACGCTGTAACTAACTTTTTCTAATAAAAGAGCCCTTCGATGACCATTCGAGGCTTTTGCTCATCCCGAGGAATTTCGTCTGGTGTTTTCCTTTTGATTAGGCAAGGACACATGAGCAGCCCACTAGTGTGGCGACAACACCGCAGAGGGGCTGCTATAAAGAGGAGGGGGGTCAACCTATCTCCCAAAGCACCAGAAGGCAAGGCAAGGAAGAACGGCTGGATATTCATCAATGAGAGAAGCAAACTGGAGCTAAGGAGAAACTTCCTAACCGTGAGGACAATTAACCAGTGGAAAAGGCTTCCCCCCGGAGGTGCTTCATCACTGGAGGCTTTTAAGAAAAGACTGGACAGCCACCTGTCTGAAACGGTATAGGGTCTTCCTGCCTGAGCAGGGGGCTGGACTAGAAGACCTCTAAGGTCCCTTCCAGCTCTATTCTGATTGACTGAAGCTTGTTTTGGCAGCTGCCACACAGAAAAGCGAATGCAGTCCTAGGTTGCATCAACCCACGAAGCCAGTTGGGCCCGTCATTCTCCCGTAGCCCTAGGAATGGCAAGCCACTTCTAAAAAAAAAAAAAAAAACCAACCCTGCAGGAATCGAGACTGACGGAAAGGCAGACTGACCTCCCTCCCCAGTTGACCAACACAGGAAAAGGCCAAGCCGCCCCTTGAAAGGTACCTGCCAGGCGGGCGTTGACCACGTTGTGCTTCTCCCAGAGCCACAGCACAGCTCCGTCCCAGCTCTCCACGGTATCCAAGGAGGCTCTGGCCATCTCCCCAAAGTGCTCCGCGCAGGATCGGCAGCCAAAGAAATCCTGGACGTACTTCTGCATGACCTGGAGGACCCCCCGGGGGTTGTCTTCAAATCCTGCAAGGAGCAACCGACAAAGAGCCTGGGGATCGTTCCCTGGTGGGACTCAGGACGCGCCCCTGTGGGGGGCATCTCAGGTTAACCTCCCAGGTTGGCCTCTGGCGTCTCTCCAAAGCAAAGAACTCAAACCTTTCCCCTTCCTCCTTTTCATCAGGCACTGGATTTAACTGTTTAACTGTTTATTTCATTTGTATGCCGCACTTTTCCCCCGAGGGGGACTCAGGGCGGCTCACAGCTCAAAACAAGGGAAGGAGGGATACAAACAATTTGACAAACAACACAAAACAATACATAATTTAAAAGCGCAACAATCATACCATTCGAGATAGGGGCACGGTTCTTTAGCCCCAGGCCTGTCGGAACAGCCAGGTTTTAAGGGCTTTGCGGAAGGCCTGGAGGGTGGTGAGGGTTCGAATCTCCACGGGGAGTTCGTTCCAGAGGGTCGGAGCAGCCACAGAGAAGGCTCTCCTCCGGGTAGTCGCCAGTCGACACTGGCCAGCGGATGGGATTCGGAGGAGGCCTAGTCTGTGGGATCTAATCGGTCTGGTGGAGGTAATTGGCTAATTGCTCTTGGCCTGAGTGCTTCTTTCTTCCTGTTTGCTACTTTGGACTTACAGGTAGTCCTTGGCTTACAACCACCCCTATAGTGACCGTTGGAAGTAACAATGGCCCTGGGGGAAAAAGGGACTTATGACCACCATTGCAGCATCCTCCCCATGGTCGTATGATTAAAATTCAGGCAATTGGCAACTGGGTCCATATTTATGAGGGTCGCGGTGTTCCCGGGGTTCTGTGATCCCCTTTTACAACCTTCTGACAAGCAAAGTCAATAGGGAAGCCAGATTCATGTAACAACTGCGGCAAGAAAGGCTGTCAGGGCTGCAAGCCATCTTTTCTTTCGGACTTCAGGCCTGCCACACTTTCTACTTATTCATTTTCTGTTGTGGGGAAATGGGAGGGGGGAATTATACGGAGTTGGGTGATATGTAGCCATAACGACATTCTTTCTAGAAACCCAAGGTCATCCTTTGTCTCTGCACCTGACCGGAACTGGATGGGTGGAATCTGTCAGCATGGCAGTGGGAGATTGGACCATGGGATGGACTTGTGGGTGGGGGGGGGGGGGGCAAGATCTTGAACTTTCAACTGGGTGGGGAAAACCGGGAAGCTTTCAGATTCGGGTTTTCCCAGGTGTGCCAACATGGCTCTCTTAATCAATTGGGACTTTGAGGAATCCTTTGCCTCGGACTCTGATTTACTTTTGGATGCTATATGGAACCCTAACAAAATGTTGTAAAATGTTGGAAAATTCATTTAACAAATGTCTCATTTAACATAAATTTTGGGCTCAATTGTGGTCGTAAGTCCACAATTTGTTTACTTGTTTTTTGTCTAATGTTAGCTGTCCAGCAGGCTTAAATATTCTTCCCTTCTCTGCCAAGAGCTGCGGAGTGGATTTCTTGCTCAATTTTCCTTTTCGACCTACTTACTTTTTTCGTAAGATATTATCACTTATCTTAGTGGAATCTGATCTTAAGGCCAAGGGGGCGGGGGAATCCCTTTGGAAAAGAGGGAACTTATTCCAAACTTCCTGTGCAGAATCTTTCCTCTGAATTCTCAATAATTGTAAGAAAAGAGACTATAAAGTGGTTATTGTGTCTGTTTCATTTATTAGCCCCCTGTTTACCTTGTAAACAGATGTCTTGTCTCTTGACCTAATCCTTCCTTTCTCTTTCCCTGCAAAACTGCCTCAATTCTGGATCCTTCTAATCTTTAAAATGGGCAAGAACCATCAAACTCCACCTGTGGCTGGGAGGATTAGGAGGCGGGAATTAAAGCAAGCAATAAGAAGAGGACACCCTCAAAGACATAATCCTGCTGCTTCGCCCTGACCCAATTCTCCTCTTATAAGAAATGGCCTTTTAACAAAACCGGTGGGAGAGGAACGCCTGGTCATTGCACAGAGGTTGGAAAATGGGCTGAAACTTTCAACCGGCTCCCAGAAAAGTAAATCTGGGGAAATTGACTCAGTTCAAACCATGTTCTAGCTGTAGCTCACAGCCAGAGATGTTTCTTACACCAGGATATTAATTAAGGGAGACGTCTTGACTTAGAAAAGCCACAAACACACAGGATTTCCTTTTTGTGTGGTGGGCGGTTGTGGTCACAGAATAGAGAACAAAATGTCAAAGGAGGATGATATTTCACTGCTCACCGCCTCAAATTTAACGGACTCAGGATAGCCTCTGGATTTCCAAGATATTACTCATACATTTTCTGAAGAGGAGAATTATAATTTGCAAAATATAAAGGAACTAGACTTCTTAAGCTACACCTATCGATGTACTAGTGAGACTTTGATTCATGCAACCTTTAATTGGGTGAAACTGCATAATGATGGAACAATCATCACTCTGCCTAAGGATATTTACCCATGTAGTAGGGCTGTATTGCTATTTTACTTCTCATCTTTCCTATTACCTTCTCCTGTTGGTACAGTATCTTATGATTTATCACTTTGCAGTTTCTATCTTATGACATATGATTGTGTCTTATGATTTATCACTTTGTTACACTGCACCGGAGACAAATTCCTTGGGTGTCCAATCACATTTGGCCAATGAAGAATATTCTATTCTATTCCATTCTAAATTTTTGCACCAAGGTGCTTCAAAAGAGCTAACTTACAAAATACGTCCAAAATTCGGGACTTGTGACTCCTGTGGAATTGAAATTTGGCACATTTTAGGAGATCAAAACGGCCATGAAGCATTTTGTGGCTCATTTAAAAATGTCATAAAACAATGCGTTTCGCTTGTTGACTGTGCTGTTACAGTTCAACATTTTGTAAATATTTAAGAGTATCTTTTTGTGGGACAACACTGGAGAAATGACACTTGGCTACAATGTAAAGTAGTGAGTATACAGCTTGTGTAACAGTGTAAATGTGCTGTCCCCTCAAAACAACACAACATTAATGTCTAAACTGCTGGCAAGATATACTTAAATAGTTACAAAATGTGAGGGAGTATGCTCACTTCTGTGTAGCTCTAAATACCTCCTGATTTTTTAAAAATAATGGTTCCAGTACATTAGAAGCTCCATCATTGTGGAAGGCGTTGAGGCATCTGGTAAGGAAGTATCGCTGAAAGGATGACCCCGGGGGTGAGATATTGGAAGGCTGCTATCATGTCACTCCTGGCAAGGGCGGAGTCATCTGCTCAGTCAATATTAAAGCAGCTGGGGGGACATTTATGTTCCCCTCTCCCTGCCAGCCACTTTCCACCTGAAGGGGCATTCACCCTCTTTTTCCCTTACCTGTGTTGAGCAAGGCTCTGGGCTGGGCTGCTGCTCGGACTGTTAAGGTGTGGAAGAGCTTCCAGAAGGAACAGGTGTAACCCCTCAGCCCCACCTGGCTGCCCTGACACGCGACCCACTGGAGACGGCTGGGCAGAAACTGGCCAGAGATCTAGAAAGGAGGGGGGGAAAACCGGCATGAGGCCACAGCTCCATGAATTCCGTCACAACGATGAGCCAGGCAGAAATCTATTGTGGTACAGCTGACAGCCAGGGGTGAATTTTAGAAGTTCCTGTCCTAGACTGACATCTTGAGGGATTCATCTAACTTTTAAAAGAAGGGGAAGAGGAAGGGTGAAGGGAAAAAGGCGGGGTAGGAGGGGAGAGAAAGAAGAAAGAAAAAGGAGGGAGGGAGGAAGAAAGGGAAGAAATTCCCGGGTCCATTGAGGTCGTAAATCGAGGATTACACACAGCTCCTCTGACCAAGGGACTCACCACCATCGTAAAGTGAATCCATTCTTCGGAATGGGTTGGTTTTCATTTAGAACCCATAACGGCAAAAAAACCATCGCAAATTGTGGTCATGTGGCATGGGATGCTACAACTGGCTGTAAACACAAGCCAGCTGCCAAGCACCCAAGATGCGATTGCGAGTGTGTGTCAGTCGTAACTTCAAGGACGGATCATAAACAAGTCCGTCTTAACTCTGAATGGTCCTTAAGCAACTGGTTGTATGTTGAGGACAGCCTGTAATTCTATTCTCCTCCTCCCTTCTTCCCACCTTCGTCCTTCTCTCCCTCCCTCCCTTTTCCTCCCTCTCTCTTTCCCTCCCTCTTTCTTTCCTCCTCCTCCTCCTGTTTTTTCCCCTTCTTTTGTTTACTAAATCTACGTCCCTAACCAAAAACCTAGCAGTAGCTTACATGCATTTTATTGTTGAGCACATCCAAGATGGCATCGTAGGGGATCCGGTCCAGCGGGAGGCTCAGCAGCCACACCTGTAAGGTCTCCAGCGACTTCATCACAGGTTGACGGCCAGGAAAGAGCTGAAGAAAAAGCAGAGTTAGTGACAAGTCTCCGAGGAATCCGAGTCGTCATGTCTAACACTTTCTCCCCTTTCTCACCAGGGCCGCAGGGTGTGTGTGTGTGTGTGTGTGTGTGTGTAACAGCTAAAAGGCAACACAACCAGCTTTCACCAACCATCAGGGAGCAAAAGCTGAAACTGGAGTCAACTTGAGAAAGTGAAGTTCGGCTTTTCTGTTTAAACCAGATCAGCCACAGAAGGGCCCCCATGCACAAACTACGCAACTTAGCGAACAGCGGAAGATTATCTTGTTTTAGTGCTGATTTGGGGAGGAGGGGATTATTTATTTATTTACTTACGTATATTTTTAAAACCTCACCTTTGTTATTTTTTTACAAATAACTCAAGATAGTGAACATAGAATAGCAGAGTCGGCAGGGACCTTGGAGGTCTTCTAGTCCAACCCCTTGCTCAAGCAGGAGACCTTAAACTGCCATTTCGTCCATCTCTTCTTAAGAGCTTCCAGTAATGGAGCAAACTGTTCCAATTGGTTAACTGTTCTCACCATTAGGAAATTTCTCTTTAGTTCTAGGTTGCTTCTCTGCTCGATTGGTTTCCATCCATTGTTTCTTGTCTTGTTATACCGTGTTTCCCCGAAAATAAGACAGGGCATTTTCTTTTGACCCCCAAAATAAGTGCCTGGCATTATTTTCAGGGAGATCTTATTATTTTTTATTATTTTTGAAGTGCAGGAAGCAGAGAGCGTGGTCACTTCATGGCTGCTGCTGTGTTGCAATATTTTCGGGGAGGGCCTATTTTGGGGGGAGGGCTTATTTTAGTGCATGCGTTCAAAAGCCCGATTTGAGCTTATTATCCAGGGAGGGCTTATTTTGGGGGAAACGGAATACCTAATGTTCCTTCCTCCTCTTCTTTTCTCCATAACGACATCCCTGTGAGATGGGTTGCATTGGGAAGAGAGGGAATAGCCCCAAATCACCCAGCCCGCTTTCATGCCTAAAGCGGGACTAGAACTCAACAGTTTCCTGGTTTCTAGGCCTTAAAACACTGAATTAGATTAAATTGGCCCTGTTTGGAGAAAGCTGTCCAGCCTTCTGGGGTAGCGAATTTCTGTCTAAAAGATAAAATGTTTGTTTATTGCAATCAAAGCTGGCGCTTCCCTGTACTGCTCAGGGAACTCTTAGCTAATTCGGCTTTATCATAGCATTTCCTCCTCAACTAAAACAAAATCCCCTCTATGAAATGTTTTTATCCCCATATGCTGCCAAACAACCAATCTGCCTATTTACCATTATTGACTTATCTGATTTATATCTTATAATTTCCATCCAAGCAGGATGATCCAGGGGCTTCCAATGCGGAGATACAGGCAGAAACGGAACTAAAAATAGGGCAGTTAAACATCCTTTTAACAAGATGCCCGGTTTCAAAAGGTATGGCTGTGAAGGCCTGGCTTAGCTACTTTTCTGGACACAGAGAGGGCCACAGGGCCTCTTCTGATGGAGCATCTTGGAAACCACTTCCAAGTAGGGTGATCTTCGGTAAGCTCACCCCAAAAGAGAAGATTCAATATTCAAGTCTCATCAAGTGAGGAGTTTTAAGAGGAAAACCGATGTTCTGAACCTGCTTTTCCCAACCTTGGCAAATTTTAAGAGGTATGGACTTCAATTCCCAGGTATTTACCCCTAAAAGAGGGTGAAATTTTGGGTGTGATTTATACACCAAATGTATCCCTGCCCCTCCGCTGCCCGCCCCTTTGCCTTCTGTCTCCCAGCAATTTGCCTCCTTGCAGCAAACAGCAAGCATCCTGTTTCAGTTTCAGCACAGCCTGATTAGCAGAAGCAGCTGATTGTCAGTTGGATCGGCCTCTCCCGACCATCAGCTGTTTTAGGCTGCAGGGATCGCCATTGCCTATTGCCGCCTCCGCGCGCCCCATTTTCGGCCTTTCCACATCCCACTTTTGGCCGCTGCGTGCCCCATTTTCAGCCTCCCCATGCCCCATTTTCCACCCATTCCAATCCTCGCCGTCCAGAACAGGCAGAAAATGGGGCGCGCGGAAGCGGCAATAGGCTATGGCAATCCCTGCAGCCTGAAACAGCTGATCGGACAATCAGCTGCTTGTGCTAATCAGGCTGTGCTGAAACTGTAACAGGCTGCTGTTTGCTGCAAGGAGGCAAATTGCTGGGAGGCAGAGCTACATTTTTTTCTTTTCTTCTTTTCCTCCTCAAAAGCTAGGTGCGTCTTATACTTTGGAGCGTCTCATACTCTGAAAAATACGGTATATGGTGCCTGTGCCACACACAGCACTGCTAAAAATCCCCTGAGGGTGGGCTCCAGAAGAAGTTCAAAAGCTCAGAGGGCTAAAACTCGGTTCCTAGTGATTGGATCCTACGAATCTCCTCTGAAGAGACCAGTTCTCAAAGGGCTGTAAAAACGCACACAGAAAGCCAGCAGTGAAAGTCCTGGTTCTAATTGGGCCTTTCTGAATGGGCCATTTGGCCTCCAAACAGGAATCTCGTTTCTCCTTCCCCATAAATGCATCAAACCTCCATTTTATTAGGCGAGTCCTGGAGCTTAAGAAGAGTCCCTGCTCAGCGTGATTTACCGCAGGCTGCAAAAACCCAATGAGAAGGCGGAGAGGGTTCACCTTGGCCAGGAGAAGAACGGTTTCTTTCAAGGTCCTCAGCTCAGGGCCTTCTAGGGTTTTGTGGGTGGCAAGTTCCACCCTGAACAAATAATGCAGCCCAGATTCAAGGTCAGCCATGTATAATTTGGACCTGAAAAGCAAGAGACACGGAGTATTTCAAAAGGGGCAGGTTTATTTTGCCTGCACAAGTGAGGAAGGAAGGAATACTAAACAGCTGGGGTTTTTAGAACCTGAGATTTATCTTTAGCAGCTTCTGTTAGCTGTTGGTAGCCAGGTTTACATCTGAATAGGGATCCCTCCTTGTTTGCATTATGATTATTATAAATCTGCATGCATAGATGGTACAAAGCCTACACCCTTTAGAGCAGTGTTTTTCAACCTTTTTTGTGCAAAGGCACACTTTTTTCATGAAAAAAATCACGAGGCACACCACCATTAGAAAATGTTTAAAAAATTTAACTCTGTGCCTATATTCAATATAGGCGGGTGTTTTTCCCACGGCACACCTTACATTATGTCACGGCACACTAGTGTGCCGCGGCACAGTGGTTGAAAAACACTGCTTTAGAGCAGTGCTGGTGGTCTGTGAGAAAATTTTGTTGGTCCACAGAAAAATTATTTCCTTTTTTTATGTTGCACTACATCAGGGATCCTCAAACTATGGCCCCTGGGCTGGATACGTGCAATGAACGCTTAAGTTGCTGCAGAGAGTCTTCCCCTTTGGGGTCTTTTTGTGATGGTTGGAGGAGGGCAGAAATTCCAACTTGGGGTCTGCTTCGGCCTCCAGGTGGGGGTCTTTGGGCGAAAGCTGGAGGGAAGAACCGCTGGGGGCGAAGAGCCGGAGGGCCTCATTGCAGTGGGACTGCATCATGGCCTGGAACTGGCTGACCATCTCAGCCCACTGAGCCTCCAGGCACCTGGCCTTGTACTCCCACAGGTCTTCCCTCTGCTTGGAAAGCCGATGCTCCTAGTCCTCAGTGAGGTGCTTCTGCTGAGCCTCCTTCTTGGCCAGATCCAACTTGAACCGAGCTGTTTGGCCAACTCTTTCTCCTGGGGGCTGCTTAGCTCCAGCAGCTGCTTCCTGTTGGGGCCCTAAGGAGCTGGGCAGGTGAGAAGGGGCTGGGAGGGGAGGGGTGAGTAGAGGATGGCAAGGCGCCCCTCAAAGTGAGTGACATCAAGTTGGCCACGCCCACCCAGTCACATGACCACCTAGCCACACCTACCCAGCTGGTCATTAGGCAGATCATATTAGTGGTCTGTGGGATTTAAAATTATGAATTTAGTGAGCTCCGAACGGTTGGGGCTTTAGAGCATGGATTCACAACCTCGGCAACTTTTAAGCTGTGTGTTCTGGAGAGGTCCACCCACCCCACGAAGGCAGCCCAAATAATGTAAAACCATCATCCGCTCTGAATCCACACATGTTCAGGAGTGGGAGAAAAGCCAAGATTGCAAAATTTAAAAAAAGATTAGATTAGATTTAGATTTTTAGATAAAATGCTATTTAAAGAGAACCGGAGGACTGCTTACTGGTCGAACTCTTTCCATTCCTTGACGTCCGTGTTTCCTGGCCTCTTTTGCTGGAGAAGTGGGAGTGGGGAAGTGAGTTTCCTTCTAACTCCCGGCAGTGACTTTAAATGGGAAGAAAAGAAAGACCGAAGAGGCTTCAAACTGTGTATGGAAGGACAGTGCAAAAGTTAAAAGAAAGCCTCGAGCTAAACAGGCGACAGACGTTCAGGGGGCTGCTCGTTGCTTGCCTAAAATGTTCCCAATAAATAAAGCCCTTGACTTACAACCGTTTGTTGTGTCCGATGACCATTTTTCACACTTACGACCGTTGCAGCCTCGCCACAAGCTGTGCAATCAAATTCTGCATGCTTGGCAACTGCTTCCTATTTATAACGGTTTCAGGGTCCCAGGGTTATGCGATCCCCTTTTGCGACCTCGATGGGGAGCCAGATTCAGTTTACAACGGAGTTATTAACTTAACAGCCGCAGGGATTTCCTTTCACAACTGGGGCGAGAAAGGTCGTAAAACGGGGCAGAAACTCACTTAACAACCGCCTCGCCTAGCAACTGAAATTTTGGGCTCACACATGGTTGTAAGTCAAGGACCAGCAACAGCACTTAAGACTTATATACCACTTCACAGCCCCCTCTAAGTGGTTGACAGAGTCAGCCTCTTGCCCTCCCCAGCAATCTGGGCCCTCATTTGACCCACCTCAGAAGGATGGAAGGCTGAGTCAACCTGGAGCCAGTCAGGATCAAACTCCTGGCAGTGGGCAGAGTCAGCCTGCAATGCTGCACTCTAACCACTGCGCCTCAATGGCTCTGTCTGTTGCAAGTGCTACCGGTACCTATCAAGGCAAGGGAATTGGAACTGGTGCCCCTCCCATCCTCTAGATCAGTGGTTCCCAAATTTGGCGACTTTAAGACTTGTGGACTTCAACTCCCAGAATTCTCCAGCCAGCTCTGCTGGCTGGAGAATTCTAGGAGTTGAAGTCCACAAGTCTTAAAGTCGCCAAGTTTGGGAACCACTGCTCTAGATAAGAGCTGCCCTACCTGAATATTGATCTGGCCCTCTGTGATACAGGTAGCTAAAGAGCTCCGTGTTATCAACTCTCTTGTTTTCTTTGGCACACCCTGCAGAGGGCAATTTGCCCAGGTGACTCACGAAACTCCAAGCCACCAGGGCCATTCAGTCATTGCTGAAGGATGTTATTCCCCAAATTGTACTTAAGAATTCTGACCATCTTGCATACACCAGGAATTTGCAAAATAGTTACTGACATGTCCACAGCAACCCCTCAGCTCAACTGTCCCTGCAGCCCACAATTTAAAACAAAACAACAAAAACTTTTAAATGGAAGCCATAATCTCATGTGCAAATGGGGAAACCCTGGGATGGTTGCAAAAATTTATAATGACTAACACAGTGACCCCGGGCAACTTACATCATCATACGAGTTAAAAAGTGCACACAAAAAACGGATCAGAAGTTAAAAGTTGAAATTAAGAACCAAGATGATTATTAATGTCAACTCTGAGCAGATTTAAGATTTAAGATTTAATTTATTTGTATGCCGCCCTTCTCCGGGAGGGACTCAGGGCGGCGAACAACTCAAAAGGGGAAAGGGGATACAAACACAATACATATAATTAAAATACACAAGAGTCATACAGCCATACAAGTCGAGAGGGGAGGGGAACTCATCAACCCCAGGCCTGCCGGCACAGCCAGGTTTTGGAGAGGGGTGAGGGTCCGAATCTCCGCGGGGAGTTCATTCCAAAGGGCCTGAGCTGCAACAGAGAAGGCCCTCCCCCGGGTAGTAGCCAGATGGCATTGGCAGCTACATGGACCAACCTTTTTTAGAATGAATACAAGTGATACACGGAATGCATCAAACAACTGACAGCTCCACAAATCGAGAGGTGATTGACAGCTTACAGAGTTTTTGCACATTAGATTGATGGCTCAATTTGGGGAATTTTTTTGAGCACATGAGCAAATAAACGGTCCCTTAATGGCTTCCCAACACCATACCTCCCATCAATTGCCTGCTCTGGATTTACGTATTATATCTGGAGCTACCAAAGAGGATCCTAAAATTATTTTCACATAACGTTTCTCAACTTTGGCCACTTTTAAGATGGGCAGACTTCAACTCAGCATCCTGGAAGTTGTAGTCTGCCCATTTTAAAAGGGCCAAGATTTGAGACACGCTGCTTTAAGGTCTCCGAAACTCCTAGAAACTCACATTCATCGACTTACTTGTTAATTAATCCATGGGATCCATTGGGATAAATCAGATACAACGAAGGGACCGAAGTAATACCAATTTTTTCAAGTAAAGCGGTCTCAGAATTTAGGACCCGTTTGATGGCCATGTTTTCATACTGACCCAGGTCCAAGATTACCTGGAGGGGAAAACATACTGAGTTACCAGTGCGGCTGTGTGTTTAGTCACTACTGCAAACAAAGGCAAAGTTTGCTCAAGCCCAGCAAACAGGTTGCGCCCAACTTCACAAAGATTGGCACTTTGGAGACCAGGAAGGGAAAAAATGAAGAACACTCACAGGCTTAGCTGAGAGATAATTCCACTACGTTTAAATAGGATTTGTTTGTTAAATAACAGCCTAGGCCTGCAGTGCATTGCTGCCGATATTATTTTTGGCCAAGTGATGAAGATGCATTGGAAGTTGAAGTCCACAAGTCTTCAAGTGACTAAGGCTGGACACCCTGGTACAGGGCTTCCTGCTTGAGCAGGGAGTTGGACTAGAAGACCTCCAAGGTCCCTTCTGACTCTCATTATTTTGTCTTCCTTCCATGCTTACAAGTTAAAGTCGGAAGGCCGGATGAGGGTTCATTCCAATCAGAACTAGATACAGAGCAATAGCAATAGAAGTTAGACTTATATACCGCTTCATAGGGCTTTCAGCCCTCTCTAAGCGGTTTAGAGAGTCAGCATATCGCCCCCACAGTCTGGGTCCTCATTTCACCCACCTCGGAAGGATGGAAGGCTGAGTCAACCTTGAGCCGGTGAGATTAGAACCGCTGAACTGCAGATAGCAGTCAGCTGAAGTGGCCTGCAGTACTGCACCCTAACCACTGCGCCACCTCAGCTCTTAAGTATCAGAGATACTTAAGCCACTCTTACGTCTAAAGGAGGACTGGGATTTGCGTTACGTTCATTGGTTACATTACCTCTCGGCCTAGATAGGAGCTCCCGCTTTCAAAAATGATGGCAGTATAATGCTGACTGTGTTTATTGAAAAGGGAAAATACTTCTTCTGGCCTGTTAAGAACAAATAATTTAGAATTAATTAAGAAAAATTAATGAGAGAATCACAGGAGAGATAAAGGTAAGAAGACATTTACTGATAATTATCTACAGCTTATCTACAAGCGTTTTCAACTCACATATTGTCAAGCAGCAGAAATTATGGAAAGGCTTTTTACCCAGTTTGCTGCTAAAAAGAAATCATTCCTGGGGGCTTTCATTCATGATTGTTTCTGCAGCTTTCGTTTGGGAGAATGAACGTCTTGAGAAGCAGGAATAATTGTAATAAACAAACAACAAAATAGATCTTGGAATGGGTTATATGGCTTTCTGAATGTGACATTGTCAGACCTGGAAGCCATCTTTTAACTTTTGGATTTCAGGCCTGCCACACTTTCTACTGTGGGAAAATGGAAGCGGGGACTTTACAGAGTGTGGGTGATATGTAGCCATAACAACATTCTTTCTCAGAAAGTCAAGGTCACCTGGACCTGCAGCTGTGATGAGATGACTGGGAGGTAACTCCTGGCTTGAATGATACTGATTGGCTCATGGGATGGACATGTGGGTGCTGGGCAGGGTCTTGAACCTTCACTTGGGTGGGGAAAAACCTGGAAACTTTCAGATTCGGGTTTTCCCAGATGTGCCAATATGGCATCTCTAATAAAACGGAACTTTGAGGAAACGCAAGTCTCGCGGTCTTCTTTCGTTGGGGGCGTTACAGCCATGGCATGCTGCTCTATTTGTAGGGTTAGGGACTCACAGAGTTGGCTCCAAAGAGGGACACGCTGGTGGTTTTGCTTCTCGGGAATGGTTCTGGAGAAAATCAATCATGGTTTGGCGGATGATCTGAAGATCCCGATCTGAGGTTGCTGAGGAAAGAGAGAAGGATGGCACTCGGGCGGGTATGCCGGAAAGGAACCTTCCTCGGCATCGGGCAAAGCGCTTCACTCATCCCTCCTACCCAACATCCAATGAAAATCCATGGGGTTTGGCAAGATGCAGGAGGAAAGGACCAGGGCTCTGAAGCGCACTCTTCAAGAAAAAGGCATCTCCAAGTACAGGTATCCCTCCACTTACAACCACTTGTTTAGTGACTGTTTGAAGTTACAACGGCACTGAAAAAAATGACCCACGGCCGGTTTTCACACGGACGACCCCTGTGGCACTGCGTGATCACAATCGACACTCTTGGCAACCGGCTCATATTTATGTTGCTAACTGCACGAAATCCCTTAACAACTGTGGCAAGACAAGGCGTAAAAATAGCAGTAGACTTATATACCGCTTCATAGGCCTTTCAGGCCTCTCTAAGCGGTTTACAGATGGGGCAAATCTCACTTAAACAACAGTCTTCCTTGGCAATGGATATTTTGGGCTCACTTTTGGTCGTAAGTTGAGGACTGCCTTTAGCATCTTTCAAGTTAGGGATGCCAGCATGCAGCCTATGAACTTAATTCAACCCTCTTTTCATGACTGACTTGGCTGACTAGGGCTCCTGCGGCACAGAATGGGCTTCGTGCCCTTAAGGACATCCGTCTTGCGGATTAAGACACAAGGTGGCTGGGAGTGATCTTCAAGGGGAAAGGAGGGTGGCATGTGAACTTACCGTGATGATTTTCTCCAACTGTAAACTGCTTGGTAAACGCTTTGAAATACTGGAGGGGGAGGGAGAAAAGGAAAGGTTTTGCTTAGAACAGCCTGAATTAATAAAACCCCAAAGGAAGAACGGTCCAACTCTGAATATACGTTTATTAGGATTTGTATGCCGCCCACTCTCGAGAGACTCAGGGCGGCTATATATAATCACCCAAAAGCTCTGACCCCTCCAAAAAATAGACGCTAACGGAGAAGTGCAGAGCGACTCAGATTTGAGGAGTGAAGAAGACCCCCCAGTTCTGGATTAAAATCTCCAAACCTTCAAACTGGGAGGGGGGGGGCAAATCAAACAACCACCATTTCTAGGGAGTGGGAAAGTACTTACCCTGAAAGTGGGATAATACTGAATTCCATACTCTTTGCACGGTTCGTAGTTTTTCTCATCTCCACAATCCAGCACGCCAATCCTGATTGCTGGATCCCACTCTGAAAGGAAACAAGGGGTGAGATCCTTTCGTTTGGGTCCGGAATGCGTACACCCCACAATTCCAAGGCTCTCGATATCCAGGAACGCACAGGCCTTGTTTGGCCGAGTGTGTTTAGACCCACAAGGGGTTTGTCTCCGCTACAAGGAGCGAAGGTGGCCCCAAACGCCAAGATAGAAATTTAGTGATGATGCTACAGACGCCGCAGTTAAGAACTCACTTTTAATGCATGAAACGTGGAAAGTTTGCTTTCGTTTGGAATAAACAGTTTTAAAAGAACCTGTTGCGGCTAAGAGGGCCTGTTCTTGTTCAGGTCTGCCAGAGAGAAAGACAAAATGAGCATATTTGCTTCTCTTTTGAAAACTCGGGGAAATAAAACCCACCCTAAAAAGAAATGTGGTCTTGCTTCCATTAAAAAAAAAAGGGGGGGGGAAAGGGAGGGTGGGGAGAAAAACTCAGAAGCATCATTTATTTATCAAATGTATACAGCCTCCCATCTTGCCAGAAGTGACTTAAAACCCCAAGCCAGATGTTCCTGGCCGGGCTGCAAAAAAATCCGCTTTCTCTTTGTTTACTGGTTAAACAGATGCGGGCGTTTACGAACAGGATGCAAATGGCCATTGTAAAAAATGGGACGCTGTCGAAACTCAACAGGCGCCAGGATAACCATCAGCATTTCGGGACAGATGGGCGAACGCACAATAGGGAGCAAGCTAGTTTGACACCGAATAAAAAACGCAAGCTTGAAACACGTTTGGCCTTCTTGGCTTCGGGTTATCTGCTTCATTCACGATTCGGCACTGCTGTTCTTCTCTTCTCTCCCCCCCCCCTCTCCCCATCTCGAGCCCTACAACTGCAGTGAAGTGAGCCTTACAAAGGGCATGCAAATGTCACCTTTTCCACAATGCAAGCCAGCCTCAACGCAAACACTTGGTTAAGCACGCCAGCTGGGAGGCAAGTCTGGGCCATTCACAAAAGGCAGCCTCAGAGGGGGAAGGAATCAGAAGGCTTGCAAAAGGAGATCCCGTCACCCCCGGGACACTGCAACTGTCGTGAGCACATGCCAGTTGCCAAGCACCTGAAGTTTCATCTGTGGGGAGGCTGCAATGGTTCTAAGTGTGAAAAACGGTCAAAAATCACTTTTTTCAGTGCATTATAACTTCGAATGGTCACTAAGTGAATGGTTGTAAGTCAAGGACGATCTCTACTGCTTCTTAGCCTTATCAGTACCAGTTTCAATCGTAGGAAAACAAATTGACAACGTAAGAAATTCTCAATTGGCTGGTTAACATTTCCTGGCACTATAACCGTATTCATGTCCTACAGCATTCAAGAAGTAGTTAAACTACTTTAACTATCAGGACGACGTTTTGCTTAGAAACTCCACCGATCAAAAAATGAGACAGATTTTTCCTATATATTATTCCTGCTAAGATGACTTATATACATTTCAAGCATCACAAAAAACAGTGCAAGGACGAGAGTGAAGTGAGAATTTGTTAAGGCATCAGGACGTATGTTTTCACCAGCACCGATCACTTTTCCTTTGATATCGGAGTGCTAAATTAACAATCTAGTTCCCTTTTCTCCAAATCCCATTCGGAGACCTCCAACAAACTCAGCTGGACTTCTTTCGAAGTAGATGTGTGAATGATTGTACCGGACAGGGAACTGGGAAATACTTCCGTTTGAAAACCCCTCGCCCACTGCTTTGCGGGGTCCCACAGGGCTTGGTATGCTCTCCGCCTCTGTTTAACATCTACATGAAGCCGTTGGGTGAGATCATCCACCACCATGGACTGAGATATCATCAATATGCTGAGGATACCCAGCTGTCCGTCTCAGCCCATGGGGAGTTAAGTGACGCCATGACCTCCCACTCCCTCTCGCAGTTCCTGGAGGCTGTGAGGGGCTGGAGGGGGAGCAACGGGTTGACACTGAACCCCAGCAAGACCGAGTGGCTCTGGGTTTGGGGTTCTTTGGTGGCTTGGGAATTCTGGGCATTCACATCCACTCATCTTTAAAGTTTCAGTTTCAGTTTATTATATTTATATGCCGCCCTTTTCCCCCGAAGGGGACTCAGGGCGGCTCACAACTCAAACCAGGGAAGGGGGATACAGACAAAAAATTAAAAAAACAAAGCAAACAATGCATAATTTAAAACACACAACAGTCATACCATTCGAGACGGGGGCAACAGCTCTTTAGCCCCAGGCCTGTCGGAACAGCCAGGTTTTAAGGGCTTTGCGGAAGGCCTGGAGGGTGGTGAGGGTTCGAATCTCCACGGGGAGTTCGTTCCAGAGGGTCGGAGCAGCCACAGAGAAGGCTCTCTTCCGGGTAGTCGCCAGTCAACACTGGCCGGCGGATGGAATTCGGAGGAGGCCTAATCTGTGGGATCTAATCGGTCTAGTGGAGGTAAAGTTTCTGAGGTTGAGAAAAACTTTGCCAGGTAACTTACTGGCTTCAAGAGACAGCTTCCTATGCTCTTGCTTTGACAAAGCAGATCTTTCAAGCACAAGTGCCTGCTGAACCAGAAGGACTAGCTGCTAAATTCCAAATGTTTTGAAACTCCCCGGATTTCTCCATCGCACAAGTCCCAAAGCTTGCCACGCCAAATGCAGCACTCTCCTCTCAAAGTCTCCTCACTGCTTGCTCTCTTTAAGCTACAGAGGGAAGGTGTGGAAAGAATGTGCTGTTGCACAAAAGCACACAAACGTCCTCACTCAGCTGAACACACAAAAGAAACCACACTGTTGTTGACACGTTGCCTTGGAGTGCTTAGAAAAAAAGCCACTTTTCACACGATCATTTCCCATTGGACAAACGGAAGCTGCAATCCAGACCATGAAAAGGAACAAAATATTCCCAGACAAAGTGTCTTTGGTGGGTAATATTCAGTAATTTAAAAAAAACAACCAGTATCTGCCCTTCTCTAGAAGGTTCTTTTTCAATGACACAAGGATAGGCTAGAAATGAACCTTCAACTCAAACCAAAATATGCAAAAGAAGATTAAAATCCTCCTGGAGAAAATCTGTCTGCTGCTAAGAATAAATACTGATGTGATGGTGTATAATCAATCAAGTGAAGAGTAAGGGAGCCTTCAGAACTTGCTGGACTACGCGTCCCAGCAGCCTCAGCCAGAATCGTCAATGGTGAGGACCCTGGGAATTGTAGTTCAGCTGTCTTAAGACCTCTAACTCCCTGATAAGAAAGCAGAAGAACCTCTTACCTCAAGTCCGTATCTTTATCTTTCAACGTTGCCCAGGCCAAACAGGATCCACCCAGAATAGCAATAGCAGTTAGACTTATATACCGCTTCCTAGGGCTTTCAGTCCTCTCTAAGCGTTTTACAGAGTCAGCATTTTGCCCCCAACAACAATCCAGGTCCTCATTTCACCCACCTCGGAAGGATGGAAGGCTGAGTCAACCCTGAGCCGGTGAGATTTGAACAGCCGAACTGCAGTCAGCTGAAGTAGTCTGCAGTGCTGCATTTAACCACTGCGCCACCTCGGCTCTTTTTGAAGAGCCATTGGCTTCAATTGTTATCAGGAGATCTTTGAAGGGTGGGGGGAGAGGATCTCTCTGCATTTCAACGATCTGCTTCCCTGCTTCTCAGGATCCTACCCATCCATGGATCTTAAGATCTAGCCCAGAGATCTAGCCACCACTTCCATGGAGAAGCTGTGGAGCATCTTTCTGCAGAGGGAGGGGGCTTCCTTTCTAATCCTACCACTCTCTCCCTGTTTGGGGAGAAGGATGGGAGTTGGGGGGGTCCCCTAAGAGCCGAGGTGGCGCAGTGGTTAGGGTGCAGTACTACAAGCCACTTCAGCTGACTGCTATCTGCAGTTCGGCGGTTCAAATCTCACCGGCTCAGGGTTGACTCAGCCTTCCATCCTTCCGAGGTGGGTGAAATGAGGACCCCGATTGTTGTTGGGGGCGATATGCTGACTCTGTAAACCGCTTAGAGAGGGCTGAAAGCCCTATGAAGCGGTATATAAGTCTAATAAATAAATAATAAATAAATAAATAAATAATTTCTGGAGGCAACCAAGGGACCAGAGAAATTATCCCAGAATTTTTTTAAAAAATAAATAAATCCAGAGAAGGGGAAAATCACAGTTTGCAAACTCTTCTCTGCTGCTTGCAAATGATCTTCCTTCTTGGGGGCAAAGGGTTGCAAGTTCTCCATGGGGTCCGGGACCACCAGACCCAGAAGGAAGGCCGAAGAAGGGGTCAAGAGGGGCCCTCCAAGAACCGGGGTGCCAGGGTCACCCCGCAATTAAACTCTTTGCATCAGTGTTTCTCAACCTTGGCCACTTGGAAGATGTCTGGACTTCAACTCCCAGAATTCCCCAGCCAGCATTCGCTGGCTGGGGAATTCTGGGAGTTGAAGTCCGGACATCTTCCAAGTGGCCAAGGTTGAGAAACACTGCTTTGCATCAAGCTGCCTCCTCAGCGCTGCTGACCACGACAGGCCGCCCTCAAAGAGAATAACAAGAGTTGGGACCCTGAAGGTCTTCTAGTCCAACCCCCTGCGTAGGCATCAAAGGCGGTGCCCTCACTGCTTTTCCCCTCAGGCTGAGGATGATGGGTGGGGAGAGGCAACGGTGGGTGGGTGGGGGTGTCTATTTCCCAAGGGGGGGGGTTGTTGGACTCCCTCTCCCATCATCCCCGGCTCACCGTGGACGTCTCCCGCCAAGGCGCGCCAGGTGGGCGCGAAAGCCACGCAGTGCCCGCAGGACGAGGAGTAGAACTGCACCAGCCAGGCCGAGGCCGAGTCCCGCAGCGCCTCACGCACCGCGCCGCCCTCCAGCACCCACACCGGGTCCACGCCGGCCTGGTATAGCCGCGCCCCGGCCGGCGGCGCCGCCATCGCCAGCAGCGCCAAGAGGCATCGCAGCGCCTGCCGCGGCCCCAGGGGCGCCGGATAGGAGCCCTCCGCCGCCGCCGCCGCCGCCATGACCGGTCCGGAAGGCCGGGCGACGCCCAGGCCTTGTAGGCCTCCCTTAGCAACGGGCCACCGGCCCTGGAGACGGGGGCTGCCTCTCCGCCACGCCCACTGCTCGGCGCCCAATCAGCGGCCGCGGTGGCTCAGGGGGCGGGGTCCTGGCCATCGGGAGCCTCCCGCCTCCGTCAAGCGGGCGCTCGCCGCTCCCTTGGACGGCTGGGGATTAGTGGGCTTGGACCTCAGAGCCCATCATCCTCTGCCCTTCCCGTCTGGCTTCCCCCTAGCCTTTCCTTTCCCCTTCCCTCCCTCCCTTCCTCCCATATTTTCCCTCCTTCCTTCTCCTTCCCTTCTCCATCTTTCCTTCCTTCCTTCCTTCCTCCTCTCTCTCTTTCCTCCCACATTCTCCATTCCACTTTCATTCCTTCTCCTTCCCCTCTCCCTCTTTCCTTCCTTCTTTCTCTTTTCTCCTTCCCTTTTCCCCTCCCTCTTTCCTTCCTTCCTCCTCTCTCTCCTTCCTCCCACATTCTCCCACTTTCATTCCTTCTCCTTCCCCTCTCCATTTTTCCTTCCTCCTCTCTCTCCTTCCTCCCACATTCTCCATTCCACTTTCATTCCTTCTCCTCTCCCTCTTTCCTTCCTTCTTTCTCTTTTCTCCTCCCCTTCCCTTTCCCCCTCCATCTTTCCTTCCTTCCTTCCTCCTCTCTCTCCTTCCTCCCACATTCTCCATTCCACTTTCATTCCTTCTCCTTCCCGTCTCCATTTTTCCTTCCTTCTTTCTCTTTTCTCCTTCCCTTTTCCCCTCCCTCTTCCCTTCCTTCCTTCCTCCTCTCTCTCTCTCCTTCCTCCCACATTCTCCATTCCACTTTCATTCCTTCCCCTTCTCCTCCCTCAGAATTTCTCAACCCCCAAAGGGCTGTGGGGACCCTGGGTGCCCCCTTGGAGGTCTCCCCCTTTGCCCTTCTCCCCCATTCTGCAGCGGGGACAGCTGGAAAAGAGACGGATGGCTTGGAAATTAAATGCAGAGTTTAACCGAGAAATAATCATTTTCTATGAAAGCTAATGACTTCTCTGGAGGCCCCTACGAAGATTTATTGACCCCAGAGGTTAATATTGATCAGAACCACATCAGGCAAAAAAAAATAAAGGCCTTGGAGTAAGTATAATTTTGATATTGAAGTCCTGCCGGTGACAGGCCGAGTGATGTATCTACCGTGAGTGGCAGTTGTGGCGCCCGCTGTTTAATGTGTCGCCATCTTTGGTGTGCGCCAATTCTGCCCCTCATCAGCCCCAGTTTCAAAAATCTCAGTTGCTAATTGAGAAATTTCTTAAGTGAGTTTTGCCCCGGTTTACGGCCTTCCTTGCCATCGTTGTTAAGTGAATCGTTACAGCTGCTGGGCTCGTAACAAGGTTGCTAAACGAATCAATGGCTTCCCCATTGACTTCATTTGTCAGAAGGTGGTAAAGGGGGATCATGTGACCCCGGGACGCTGCAACCGTCGTAAGTACAAGTACAGTTGCCAAATGTCTGGATTTTTATCAGTTGATGCTGATGCAATGGTCATAAGTGTGGGAAATGGCCGTCGCTTTTTTCCAGTGCTGTTGTAACTTTAAATAGTCACGAAATGACTGGTTGTAATGAGCCAAGGTGGCGCAGTGGTTAAATGCAGTACTGCAGGCCACTTCAGCTGACTGCTATCTGCAGTTCAGCGGTTCTAATCTCACCGGCTCAAGGTTGACTCAGCCTTCCATCCTTCCGAGGTGGGTGAAATGAGGACCCAGACTGTGGGGGGCGATATGCTGACTCTGTAAACCGCTTAGAGAGGGCTGAAAGCCCTAGGAAGCTGTATATAAGTCTAACTGCTATTGCTATTGCTATTGTAAGTCGAGAACTACCTGTAAAGTAACTATAATTTCCCTCTCTCCCCACTTTTACGTTGAAATTTGAATTTGAGAATGTGAGAAGGGGGAGGAATCTGCTCAGGCCTGAAGAGAGGACCCCACACCTTCTGCTGGGAGGTCGCGGGGTGAGGAGAGTTCTTCCGCTTCAGAAGATCCCACTGGGTCGGGTGGAGAAGGGAAGTCGAGGAGGCTAGAGTTGGCCTCCCCATGGTTTTCTGGTGGAGCTGGAAGATCTGTGCTCCAGGAGGAGGCATCCTTTTCACTTGAAGATGGGAGATCACTGCTTCCATAAGTCAGCATTTCATCCACAGGAGACACCACATCATCATCCAGTTCAGGAAGAAGCATGGCGTCCCCTTCGTTTTCCATGAGGTCCTCCTCTTGGGGAGAACTTAAACGAACCGTTGGCATTTCAGCTTTATTTATACTTTGGTTCCTGGCTGGAGAACTTTTTCGATGTTCCTCAACCAAGACCCCGTTGCCCATGGATGTTTTGTGGAGTTGGACACTGGTTTCGACTGGCTTGTGGGATACACACTCATCCGTTGAACGGTTGGCATAGCCAGATTGGTCCCCTGAAGCGAGCAGGTGACCAGAAGAAATTGGAAACCTGTGGCCTCTTGAATGCTTTGGGCCATGTAGTGGGTCCTCAGGATCTTCAGGAGCACCAATGTTCAGAGAAGCAACTGGTGCCAGTGTCACGATTGCCTCCTGGTTACCAAAACGGGGTGGGTTTTCATCCTCAACATCTTCTCCAGCTTCATTAGAAGAAGGCGCAGGGTCCTTCTTCCCTTCAGCCCCAGGACTCTGAAAAGGAACGTTGGTGGGGAAGAAAACCATCCCTGGGTCAACTGGGCTTCCAGAAGTCATCTCATTCCCACCATTTTCTGTGCAGGAGAGCTCCTCAGAAATGTACGAAGAAGCTGCAGTGTTTGGTGTATGGACACGATCCTTTTTGGCCCCAGGAGAAGGAGTCGCCTGCACCCTTCCATGGTTGGATAATATAACAGAGTCAGATTCCTCCAACCTTTCTCTTCCACGTGTGTCTTCCCAGATCTTTTCCTGGCTATACGGAGCACACACCGAGTCTCTCGACTCAAGATCTCCACCAGAAAGTTCTCCCTGGGGCTTCTTCTCTGAGGAGGACGGACTATCTTCTGTGTTGATGACTATCCTGGGCACCGCTGGAACTTGGTGATGAGTAGAGACACCCAGTTGCTCAGGGAGGGGTTCCTGGAAGAGGAATTCTTCAGGGAGGCTCACGTCGGTGTCTTGTAGGCCCTCATCTTCTAAATCTGAAGGAGAACTTCCAGAGAGATGGACTAGAACCGCGTAACCCTTATGGAATTCAAGACCAGACGGTGACTTTTCTGGATATGGAGAGAAACCACGAAGTGCGGAAGGAAATCCTGCAGAAGAAGAACCTTCTGGGTCTTTGTCCAGTGGAGAACCAGGATGGTCGTCTTGGGAATTCTTGGTCAAACCATGATCATATTCTTTTCCTCCTCGACTGGCCAAGTGATCTAGAAACAGCAGAAGCATGGGAATCCATTCAGTTTTAGGTCTTAATATCAGATTTCTCGGTATGCCCGCAGCGTCTCCCCAGCCTATTATTATTATTTAATATTGTTCTATTAGCCAGCGCAACAATTGACTCGAGACATTTTCTAAGTGAGATTTTAACGGCCAAAACGGCATTTCATCATTTTGAAGTGTTGTGAATAAGTAAGAGTTCTGCGGAACTGTAATTCCTGCCTCAATATTTATAATTTCCTACAGACGAGGCACCTACAAGGCTAATAAATTATAGAAATGTCTCCGATGGAAGATCTAGGATTTAGTTTCTATAAGCTGAATGGGAAGGCAGAAGAAATATGAACTGCTGGAAATATGAAGAAAGCAAAATCTCTCAGATAAATGGATTTCTTTTTCTTTTTTTCCTTTTTCTTTTTTTAAATGCGGCCTCTTAAATTATGTCGGAAATGTCTCGGAAGAAAGCACATTTTTAATAGCCCAAACGGAATAAGCTCTGCCTTGTTTTCTGAAGAAGCTACATAATCATATCACCTAATAAACTCGGACAGATTTCGGCTCTTGGCGTGATTTACGCCAACGAGATGTCGAGCAGGACATTCTAGCCATCAAGGGGGAAACTGAGGCTCTTTCGGTCTGCATTAAAGGGTGATTGAAGTGGGCAAATTGGACGCCACAAGCCCCGAGTTTAATTTATTATTTCCTTGAGGAGCCTTTCAGGAAGACATAATTTACAGAGAGAAGGTCACAAGGAAATGTTGGTTGGAAAATGGCTTAGAAAGGTTCCTCGGGTAGCCAGAAATGCCGGCTTGATTCCATCCCCCAAAAGCCCAACCAACCAGCCACTTTCTGTGACCCGTCAAAACCACGTTCCACAAAAGCGCGGTCGACGAAATCGCGTATGATCGAAAGATCGAAAAATTGAAATAAAAATTAAATTACAGCAAGCCGATTCACATAAAGGTAAGGGTTAGGTTAAGGGTTCGCGTTAGGTTTTTCGTTAGGTTAAGGGTTAGGTTTAGGGTTAGGTTTGGGGAGGTTAGGGTAAGGTTTTCGCTTTATTTTTACATTTTTCGATCTTTTTCGTCGCGCTGTGATGACGTCACATACGCGCTTTCGTCGACCGCGATTTTGTCGTCCGCGGTTTTGTGGTGGAACCCCACTTTCTACCCAACCCTGGGAATAAAATTCTCTTCTCCCGTCACTCGTTTTTGAGTTCCAAAAGATTCAAGGAATTGAAGGGGGAGGGGGCTCTTCTTTAAAGTTTTTTTTTTCTTTAAAGTCGTTAAATGTTTCGTGGGAGTTGCATTTTCAACAGCGAACAAAGCTATGCAGGAAGTCTGTTGACTTACGACCGTTCCTTTAGCGACTGTTGAAAGTTACGACGATGCTGAAAAAAAGTGACCGATGGAATGTTTTTCACACTTAACGACCGTTGCGGTATCCCTGTGATCAGTCATTAAGCGAACAGGGCAGTTGTTAAGGGAACCCATTCATTTGGAGGAATTTTTTTTGGGGGGGGGGTGTCAGAAATTTGCAAAATGGTTACCTGCTGTTCTTCCATCTCCGAGGGTTGGATCCCGGGATCTTCGACCAGAAGGATCATATAGATCCTGGATTGTAGCTTCCTTTCCTTCTTTCCACTTTTCAAATCCTTCTGCTGCCCGATTCTCCGGTGGCAAAATGTCCTTTGACTCAGCCAGATGTCTATAAAGAGACCAGCCTGAATTAATTGGAGAGGGAGAGCATAGCCAAGGCTACGGTTTTCCCAGTTGCAATGGATGGCTGTGAAGGTTGGACCATAAGGAAGGCTGAGGGCCAAAGAATGGAGGCCTTTGAACTCTGGAGAAGAAGACTCCTGCATTGAGTCCCTTGGACTGCAAGGCCATCCAACCGGTCAGTCCTAGAGGAGATCCACCCTGACTGCTCTTTAGAAGGCCAGATCCTGAAGAGGAAACTCAAAGAATTTGGCCACCTAAGGAGAAGGAAGAAGGACTCCTTGGAGAAGAGCCTCATGCTGGGAACGACGGAGGGCAAAAGAAGAAGAAGGAGACAGCAGAGAAGGAGGTGGCTGGATGGAGTCCCCGAAGCAGCCGGCCTGAGCTTCAATGGACTCCAGAGGATGGGAGAGGACAGGAAGGCCTGGAGGAACGTTGTCTATTGGGTTGTGATGTGTTCGACACGACTTTGCAACTAACAACAACAACAGAATTGCCTGGAAGTGGAGTTACAGCAACTGGACTTAATTTCTTGTTGGCTTGAGACATTTCCCTGTTACGGATCTTCACCGGGAGTCCGGCTAAAAGACTCCGCGGTGTCCAAAACAACTAGATGGATGAGGTATCTCTCTCTCTCTCTCTATCCACCAGGCCGGCCAGCCCTTCCATCAGGGAGAGTGCAGTTGAAGCCAGCAATCCATTTTAAAGGTACCGGGTGACCTATAATCAATAGCCGCGTGAATTATAGATCTGCTTCATGCAAAGATTTATTTGCAAGTCTCTCCATTAACCAAACAGACCCGCCTCCCTCCCACTGATCCATCCAGGCTTCTGAATGGGAAGTGACAAGGCCAGGAGGAAAATTTGTGAACGAGGAAGGGGTGGGAGTCACAAAACAACCCCCCCCCCAATTCATTCAAAGATCTGCAGGAGGGTGCAGGGCACAGGTCAAGGAGAAGGCCAGCCATGGAAATCCAAGGGAGGGGGAAAAAAACACCTTTGAATAAATCAAAGTGAAAAGTAATGATTCACTTCTGGTGAAATCCCCCCTTTTCACAGGGGAAATGGCCTTCCTGAGATAACACAATTAACACAAAAGCACAATGGGTTACTTAGAGCAGTGTTTCTCAACCTTGGCAACTTGAAGATGTCCGGACTTCAACTCCCAGAATTCCCCAGCCAGCATTCGCTGGCTGGGGAATTCTGAGAGTTGAAGTCCGGACATCTTCAAGTTGCCAAGGTTGAAAAACACTGACTTAGAGGGCGGAGGGATGGCGAGTTCCCCTCCTTAGAGGGCGAGGAACCTCGCAAAGTCTTGATTTTACAAAAATTAAGGAATGGTTTCTCACTTCTTGCCGGCTTCACGGCTACTCCTCCGTTCTGTGCCCTCTGAAAGGGTGGCAAGGAGAGGACCAGCCTTGGAAGAGGGTTCAAACGTTTCTTTCTCCAACAATCCGACTCCTTGAAGGTTGTAATCCTCAGAAATCTGGCAAGAGGAAGAGAAATCTGGCTAAGAGGATCTCAACTTCATTGGCGCTTTGTGCATTTGTCTGAAATGGGAAAACCTTCTTCTTGGTGGCACGCTGCCCACTCAGTCTCCCTGCCCACCTGCGCATGTGCACACAACACCCCCCCCAACATGCTCGCGTTACCCCTCCCTAGGCTCCGGAGGCCACCTGTGGCACAAGTGCCATAGCTTTGCCATCACGGGTATAGGGCCTCCTGCCTGAGCAGGGGGGTGGACTAGAACGAGGGTCTCCAGGATTTTGGACCTCAAGGACCACTAAATTCATAATTTTAAATCCCGCGAACCACCAACGTAGCAATAGCAATAGCAGTTAGACATATACCGCTTCATAGGGCTTTCAGCCCTCTCTAAGCGGTTTACAGAGTCAGCATATTGCCCCCAACAACAATCTGGGTCCTCATTTTACCCACCTGGGAAGGATGGAAGGCTGAGTCAACCTTGAGCCGGGGAGATTTGAACAGCCGAACTGCAGAACTGCAGTCAGCTGAAGTAGCCTGCAGTGCTGCATTTAACCACTGCGCCACCTCGGCTCTTGATCTGCCTAATGACCCGGCCGGATGGGTGTGGCAAGGTGGTCATGTGGCTGGGTGGGGGTGGCCAACTCAATGTCACTCGTGCCAAGGGGCGCCTTGCCAGCCTCTGCTCGCCCCTCCCCTCCCAGCCCCTCCTCTCCTGCCCACCCGGGCTCCTTAGGGCCCCATCAGGAAGTAGCTGCTGGAGCTAAGCAGCCCCCAGGAGAAAGAGTTGGCAAAACAGCTCAGTTCAAATTGGATCTGGCTGAGAAAGAGGCTCAGCAGAAGCACCTCACTGAGGACTAGGAGCATGGTCTTTCCAAGCAGAGGGAAGACTTGCGGGAGTTCAAGGCCAGGTGCCTGGAGGCTCAGTGGGCTGAGATGGTCAGCCAGTTCCAGGCCATGATGCCGTCCCACTGGAACAAGGCCCTCTGGCTCTTCGCCACCAGCAGCTCTTCCCTCCAGCCTTCGCCCAAAGACCCCTCCCCAGGAGGCTGAAGGAGACCCCAAGTCGGAATTTCTGCCCCCCTCCGACCCCCACAAAAAGACCCCGAAGGGGGAGACTCTCTGCAGCAACACAATCGTCCATTGCGCGTATCCGTCCCAGGGGGCGTAGTTTGAGGACCCCGGATTCGGCGCAGTATATAAAATGCAGATAATTTTTCTGGTCCATGAACCCCCAGTTTGGTGACCGCTGAACTAGAAGACAGGAGGGTCACTGGAGCTCCCATCTCAGGTGGCTCCTCATAATTTGGACGCTACAGAGAAGAGCAACAACAGGACATCACCAACCGGGTGTGGCAGCTCCCCGGCCAGCTGCAGCCACAGCTGTGTGGTGGTCCTCTGCACTTCTAAGAGCTCCTTCTGCTGTTGGAGGAGAAGCTTCCGCTCCCGATGGGCAGCTCGGCCGATGTTCTGCAGGTGTCTGATTTCTGCCTGCAAGAGGAGACAGGACGGAGTTCGTGCTTCTCCGCAGGCTGCTTGCCTGGCCCACCTCGCAGGGCTAACAGACCCCTCCCGCCCGCCTCGCCTCCCTCCTCCATTGCCCTCCCCAGATGTATCATCATCACCTGCTCTTGCTTCAGCCTGGTTAGGATGGAGAGCTGCTTCTCGGCTGTGGGTGATGGGCCTCCCGTTCCCTGCGATCCATTTGGGGAGCTGAAAGCGGGAAACCGATTGAACTCAAGCGTTGGGAAGTGGATCTGTATCCTAGTTGGGATCCAACCAATGGCCCCTCCACCAGTACAACACAACCTTCACACACACACACACACACACACACACACACACACACACACACACACAGAACTGCTGCCCAGAGTCCCATGGAGTTGAGCAGCTAACAAATTGCAATAACTAAATTTTTTTAAAAAATCCTTCTTGACGCCCAAAATACCATCTTTTGCTCTGTTCACTGCCTCTGTCTCAAACTGAGATTATAAACTCCTCCAACTTCAGGACTATTTAATATCATTGATTATATCTTTTAGCTTCCTACAATCTGTTAAATCAAGATCTTACTACTTCCCTTCCCTTTCCTCTTATTTCCTGTCGTTTTATAAAATACATAAATATTTTATATAAAATATAAAATTCTTCTTCTTCTCTTCTTCTTCTTCTTCTCCCTCCCCCTCCCCCTTCCCCTTCCTCCTCCTCCTCTTCCTCCTCCTCCTTCTCCTCCTCCTCCTCTTCTTCTCCTCCTCCTCCTTCTCCTCTTCTTCTTCTTCTTCTCCTCCTCCTCCTCCTCTTCTTCTTCTCCCTCCCCCTCCCCTTCCCCCTCCCCTTCCCCCCTCCTCCTCCTCTTCTTCTCCTCCTCCTCTTCTTCTTCTTCCCCCCTCCCCTTCCCCCTCCCCTCCTTCTCCTTCTCCTTCTTCTTCTTCTTCTTCTTCTTCTTCTTCTTCTTCTTCTTCTTCTTCTTCTCTTCCCCTCCTCCTCCACCACCACCACTTCCTCTTCCTCCTCTAACATTACTTAACCTAGAAAGAGAAGTGTTTTCTGGAAGGCATGATGACCCAATGACATCATTTCGCGTGTTGGCATCATGCTATCTTGATGTGTGATACCAGAGGTATGTCAGTATTTGGGGAGGGGGGGAGGTAAGTGTAAGAGGGGCTCAGAGGGGGGGACTGTATGGGGCACAAGTGTCCTCACCACTCCCCGTGCTCCAGCCAAGCCAGCTCCGCCTGGGCTTTCTCCTGGAGGGCCTTTTCCCGCAGCCGGAGGAGGGCGCTCTGGTGTCGGGCCCGCAGCTCCTCTTCCCTCAAGGATTGCTCCACCAGGGTCAGGCTAAGCCGGCCGAAGGAACCGGATCCTCCGTAGAACCGGCCGATCTCACTCCACTGAGGACGGAAGCACAGCTCGGGTGAAGATGCCCCAGAGGACGCACCGTTGCCAAGGCAACAGATGCAGGCACACCGCCATCATCAGAAAGGGAAGATCTGAGAGGAGGAAGGGGCTCAGCCCCCCCCCCACCTACCTGGCTGTTTGAATCTGTGGGCTCAGAGAGATCCTCTGCTGCATTGGCTTTTCCGGGAGGCAAATTAATGGGCGCGGAAGGAAAACCGGAGGGCTGGTGCTCGGCTGCGAAGAGGAGGCCCTCTTGTCCCGGTGGGATTTCTGGAGAAGAAGAAGAAGCAGAATCTCCAGGCCTCCCTATTTGGCATCCCTCTTTTTTTAAAAAAAATCCAATGTACCTTGAGATCCCTCCGTCCGTGGGTCTTTGTAGAGCATTGTGGTAAAATGCAACAGTAATCATAAATGATGCCCAAGTTAACTGACTCATTAACGGTGGCTTTTTTTTCCATCTCTTCCCTGAACAGCCAAAATGAAACCATAAAAGTTGGGAACCTGTGTAGCCCATCATGCTTTCTGCAGTCACTTTTAGTCTCTCTGGATTTCGCACTAATCCACCTTTGGGTTTTTAGAATTCAGTTCATGCCCTTACTTTACAAGTTTAAGGGGAAAAAATATTAGTGTGATTTAAGAAATGGAACCATCCCTTATTTTCTTTCTTTCTCGCTTTCCTTCCTTCCTTCTTTTCCTTCCTTCCCTCAACTCTCCTTCTTCCCTTCCCTTCCTCCTCCTCCTCCCATTGCTCCCTTCCTACTCTTCCCTTTGTCTTCCCTTCTCCTTCCTTCCATCCACCCATTCATTTTTTGGCAGGCAAAATAATCTGCCGATACTCTCCAGTTCAACTAGAAGCTGTTAGTGATTTAGATTTAGATTTATTAACATTTGTATGCCGCCCACTCCCTTGGGACAAAACATATATTAAAAATTTTAAATACGGATACAAGTATTAAGAAACAATGGAGAAACAATGGTGCCAACCTCCATAAATGCTGGAGACCAATATTTATGGAGGGGACGATGTTGAGGAAGAGTAAGGTGGCGCAGTGGTTAAATGCAGCACTGCAGGCTACTTCAGCTAAATGCAGTTCTGCGGTTCAAATCTCACCGGCTCAAGGTTGACTCAGCCTTCCATCCTTCCGAGGTGGGTGAAATGGGGACCCGGATTGTTGTTGGGGGCGATATGCTGACTCTGTAAACCGCTTAGAGAGGGCTGAAAGCCCTAGGAAGCGGTATATAAGTCTAACTGCTATTGCTATTGCTATTCCCCCAAAGTCTCGGGAGTTAGAAGTTCCTTCAACCCTACGAGACAGAAGAATGGAGGCATTTCTGATGAAGCCAACCTACATGTTCGGTAGACCGAAAGAGAGGTGGGTCTCCCTGTGCGATTTTTGCTTTGCGTCTTACCTGGAGGTTCCTTCTGACAATGGTTCTTCTTCAAAGAAGCCTTTGGAATTTCAACCAAGGTGTGGATTGACCCACTAAAATAAAAGAGAGAGAGTTTTGTGCCCCGCCAGTGGAGCTAGCAGCAGATTCGCACAGTGAGGAGGTTGGGAGGAAGATGGGCCAGTCCTGGAGTCCGGGGAAGGCTCTGGGGAGGGCTCTGTGTCGGAGGCAGAGAGGGGGCCAGGGCCGTCTGACAGTTATCAGCTGCCTTCGGCGTCAGACTTCAGTGAGGCAGAAGAACAGCTGGAGCCTGTTCCCAGTGTGCGCATGTGCAGAGTGGCCAGACGAAGGGAACAGCTAAGGAACAATGGTAGTAAGGCTAGACGATGAATGGACCCTCCCCAGAGGAAATAAAAGAGGAGCGAAAGGGGAGTGGAGTTTGCAGGAGACAATTAGTTCCCTTCATTGGTTCGTGACTCTCCGAGACTCCTTGCCAAGTTCTGCAGATTTTATGCCTGGCAGCTCTCCAAGCCAGATAAGGTCTGTGACCCTAAATCCTCCCTTGAAAGACTTTGCTGGAGGTAAATGAGCAGAATTCACAAATTAATAAAAAGGGTTTTTGCAGGGACAAGGAATCTGCTTCAGGCTCTTGGGAAGCCTCGGTCAGAACAGAGAGATGTGAATTCAGATGCTGGATTTTCACATAGTCGAAACCGCCTTCTCCACCCTTAAAGTTGCATCTTGGAAGCATCCGGTTGTCTCTCTCACACACACAATGGCTTCCGCACCACAACCCCACCTATTCCAAAACCAGCTACGGATAGTCCTCGACTCACAACGCTTTGCGAAGAGACTGAAGTTACAACAGCGTTGAGGAAAGTGACCGTTTCCCCTGTTGGCTGGGGAATTCTGGGAGGGGAACTCCAGCCATCTTCGAATCCCCAAGTGCTTAGGACAGTGTTTCTCAACCTTGGCGACTTTAAGTCCTGTGGACTTCAACTCCCAGAATTCCCCAGCCAGCTGGGGAATTCTGGGAGTTGAAGTCCACAGGACTTAAAGTCGCCAAGGTTGAGAAACACTGGCTTAGGAGGTGGGCTAAGAAAGCTTTTATTCTTGGGCACACAGAGCTCAGCTTGCCACACGGCGTGGAGGGCTTGGCTAACCCGATTAGTGAGGGATGTGTGAAAAAACGGGACCTTCCTTGATCGGGTGGAAGCCCAAAGCCAAGGAGATAAAGTCTCGACAGATGTTTCCCAGGGCAGGGAGTCGAAGGAGACAGGCGTGGGGGGAGGCAGGAGTTTTTATTCCAATCAGCAATCTGCTTAGCAAGAAAAATCTCATTTCATTTTTCACGTTAATAAGCTTTTTTTCCTGCTCCTTCCCTTCTCACAGGATGACCCAGAAACAGCGGAGTGAGGGGGGGGGGGCGAAAAGGAGTGGTGGAGGAGGGAGAGGAAAGACTTATAAACCAGAGCTTGGGGATGATGGGTGAAAGGAGATAGATAGATAGATAGATAGATAGATAGATAGATAGACAGACAGACAGACAGACAGACAGACAGACAGACAGACAGATGATATAGATAGATAGATAGATAGATAGATAGATAGATAGATAGATAGATAGATAGATAGATAGATAGATAGATAGATGATTAGATAGATAGATAAATAGATAGATGATAGATAGATATAGATAGATAAATGATATAGATAGATAGATTAGATAGATAAATAGATGCTAGATAGATAGATAGATGATAGATAGATAGATTAGATAGATAGATAGATGACAGATATAGATAGATAAATGATATAGATAGATAGATAGATAGATAGATAGATAGATAGATAGATAGATGATAGATAGATAGATAGATAGATAAATGATAGATAGATAGATAAATGATATAGATAGATAGATTAGATAGATAGATAAATAGATGATAGATAGATAGATAGATAGATAGATAGATAGATAGATAGATAGATAGATGACAGATAGATGACAGATAGATATAGATAGATAAATGATATAGATAAATAGATGATAGATAGATGATAGATAGATAGATAGATGGTAGATTAGATAGATAGATATAGATGATAGATAGATAGATAGATTAGATAGATGATAGATTAGATAGATGATAGATTAGATAGATAGATAGATAGATAGATAGATAGATAGATAGATAGATAGATAGATAGATAGACAGACAGACAGACAGACAGACAGACAGACAGATATAGAGATGGATGGATGGATGGATGGATGGATGGATGGATGGATGGATGGATGGATGGAGAGATAGATAGAGATAGATATAGACAACAGCCACAATGTAGAAAAGATGTGGAGACTCTGGAAAGAGTGCAGAGAAGAGCAACAAAGAGGATTAGGGGACTGGAGACTAAAACATTGGAAGAACGGTTGCAGGAACTGGGTATGTCTAGTTTAATGAAAAGAAGGACCAGGGGAGACATGATAGAAGCCTTCCGATATCTCAGGGGCTGCCACAAAGAAGAGGGAGTTAAGCTATTCTCCAAAGCACCTGAGGACAGGACAAGGAGCAATGGGTGGAAACTAATCAAGGAGAGAAGCAACCTAGAACTAAAGAGAAATTTCCTGACAGTGAGAACAATTAATCAGTGGAACAGAAGTTGCCTCCAGAGGTTGTGAATGTTCCAACACTGGGAGTTTTTACGCTGCAACACGGACGGACAAGGTCCAGCTCCACTCACCGCATATAAAATCGGGCGAAGCCAACTGCAGTAAATAAATCTGCGGGATCCAATTGGTTAATCTCTTGTTCAGATTGAGCAGAAAAGGGATCAGCGGGGATTTAGAGGGGTCCTCGTAAAGATAATCAAGAGACTCCCGGTCCATCCTTACCATATGCTGGAACAGATTCTCCCCAGCCAGGGAATTATGGCCAGAATGGGGGTGGGGTGGGGCATGCTTTAATATCTCCATTTTGACCCAAAGGAGGTTCTCAGGAGCAGGCCAGGTCGCTCAAAGAAGAATGATGGGCGTTGTAGTCATGAGAAAGCTTCACGCCAGAGCAAATGCCGGGGCGGGGGGAGAAAGCGAAAGAAAGGAAAAAGGTTCAGCTAACACCCGTCACTTTGGGGCACCCTGTGGTATAAACCCAGCCAATCATGGCTTGTTAAGTCAACCATGGTTGAACTAGCTTGGTGGAGAAGCAGTGGAGGGAGGCCGTGGGAGAAGAATGTTAATTGAAGCCAAAAAAAAGTTGATTTTTTTTCTCCCCCCCCCCATTCTTTCAATCTCAGAAAAATCTAAATCTCAGTGCAGGTTTTTAAGGGTTCTCGGTGCAATATTTGCTGAATGTTTTTATGTTTTTAATGTCCTTACTGTTTCATGCTGTGTTTTTATGTTGTTGTAAGCCACCCAGAATCGCTTGACAGTGAAATGGGCGAGTTCTACATTTAATCAATCAGTTAATTAATTGGTCCACTAGTCCAAAGAAGGACCAGGGGAGACATGATAGCAGTGTTCCAATATCTCGGGGGCTGCCCCAAAGAAGAGGGAGTCAAACTATTCTCCAAAGCCCCTGAGGGCAGGACAAGGAGCAATGGGTGGAAACTAATCAAGGAGAGAAGCAACTTAGAACTAAGGAGAAATTTCCTGACAGTTAGAACAATTAATCAGTGGAACAGCTTTCCTCCAGAAGTTGTGAATGCTCCAACACTGGAAGTTTTTAAGAAGATGTTGGATAACGATTTGTCTGAAGTGGTGTAAGGTCTCCTGCCTAGGCAGGGGGTTGGACTAGAAGACCTCCAAGGTCCCTTCCAACTCTGCTATTCTATTATTCTGTAATAGTTGGAGAAACAGACACAGGTGGTGCTTGGCTTACGACCAGAACTGAGCCCAAAATGTCTGTTGCTAAGCAAGGCATGCCTTAAGTGAGTTTTGCCCTATTTACAACCTTTCCTGCCACAATGGATCAATTGATTCATTAAATCCCACAGTCCTAAACCTCAAACCTCAAGCTTTGGATCCCCACCTTGGACCACCTGGAGCTCCCGGCCTCCTCCAAGAGGTTGCCAAATTACAGTCCTAGCATCTCAAAGGACCAGTCAGGCTGGGTGGGGCTGCTGGGATTTGTAGTTGAGGAATATCTTCACTTGTGGCTCAGAACATCTGGGATTTACCTGGGAAGAACGTAGGTGCCTTTAAGCCAAGCGGTGCCCGTTAAGTAGGCCAACAGCCCCATCTTGTGGGCACCTGTGAAACAGCACAGAGCTGACTTTTGAGAATTGGAATCTTATTTTTGGAAGGAGGAGGACTGCTCAAAGCTGCTGCTGATCATCGAAATTTAAAAATTTAAATATTAATCAATAAATTAATTTACTGGAACTTGATTGAGCCCAGCGGTTTGTTTCCTTCTTTTCCACTTTCCCCCGGACTCTCAGCATCTTTATTTAGCCCTCTTCCTTTTTTTAATTTTTATTAACAAACATGTAAAACACGCACACACAAAATTTAGACGTACCCCTCATTTATATAATACAGTGCGAACAGGAACTTCCTGTTTTTTATCTTAGCAATCATCAATCGATATCGCTCACCTTATATTATTTCCCCTTCTATCGTATTTCATTTAGATTTCACCATTCTTAACTCTTTTATTTTACTTATAACTATTATTTTTGAGTGTTGTTATATTCTTTCATTGATTTTTGCTTCTTTCCTCCATCCACCATTTATCCCATATCTGGTAGAATTCTGATTCTTCCTTTCCCTGGATTTCTTTCGTTAATTTATCCATTTCGGCACAGTCAATAATCTTTCTTATTATTTCATCTTCATTTGGGGTTAGTTTGTTTTTCCATTTCTGGGCAAAGGTGATGCTTGCCGATGTAAGTATATGTAGTATTAAATATTGGATTTCTTTTTTGTATTTCACCGATATAATTCCTAATAAAAAAAATTCAGGTTTCCAATCTATTTTAACCCTTGTTATTGCCTCCAGCCAATTTTTGATCCTTTTCCAAAAAGATTTTGGCTCTTCACAGGTCCACCATGAATGATAATATGTTCCATGTACCGATTCACATTTCCAGCATTTGGGGGAGGTATTTGTTGAGATTTTAGCTAACCTTGATGGTGCCAGGTGCCATCTGTAAAATATTTTGTACTGGTTTTCCTTGTATGGAACTGATAGTGTCATTTTTAAATTTATTCCCCCAAAATTTTTCCATTTGTCTAATTCAATATTATAGCCAAAGTTCTGTGCCCATTTTATCATTTCTTCTTTCACAATTTCCTCTTCCATTTTATACTTCAGGAGGAATTTATATATTCTCCCTATCATCTTTCTATCTGGTATTCAGCCCTCTTCCTAAGCAATCCCAAAGTAGCTGAAAGGGCTGGCTTGGTAGAAATGTGATTTTAAAATAGCCAAGTTTAATAAGTCCAAAGGCTGCTGCTTACCTTCCAGGGAAGATGCATGCTGGGGCCCCAGGAGGGCCCTTCTCCCGAAATAATCCCATCTCTGAAGCCAGACCTTGGGAAGAACGACAGAAGTTCTTCACTGATTTGGGTAAGCATAATTTTGCTTTCATATCTATTATATTATGGTTAATATTCTGAAGTGTCAGTTTTGGCAGGCAGGAAGAAGGAAGGAAAAAGATAAGAAATAAAAAGGAGAGGGAAGGAAGGAAGGAAGGAAGGAGAAAAGGAAGGAGGGAGGGAGAGGAAGGAAGGAGAAAAAGAAAGGAGGGAGGGAGAGGAAGGAAGGACAAAAGGAAAGAGGGAAAGAGGGAAGGAGGGAGGGAAATCCTCTTGAAATCCACATGCAGGAAATTTTGTTCTGCGTTGAGCCCAAGAGAGATTTCACATTTCATAGGACAGTGATGGCGAATCTTTTAGACTTTGTGCCCAAACTGAAAGGTTTGTGAAGGAAAAAAGATAAGAAAAGATAAGGAAAAAGATAAGAAATAAAAAGGAGAGGGAAGGGAGGAAGGAAGGAAGGAGAAAAGGAGGGAGGGAGGGAGGGAGAGGAAGGAAGGAGAAAAAGAAAGGAGGGAGGGAGAGGAAGGAAGGAGAAAAGGAAGGAGGGAGGGAGAGGAAGGAAGGAGAAAAAGAAAGGAGGGAGGGAGAGGAAGGAAGGAGAAAAGGAAGGAGGGAGGGAGAGGAAGGAAGGAGAAAAAGAAAGGAGGGAGGGAGAGGAAGGAAGGACAAAAGGAAAGAGGGAAAGAGGGAAGGAGGGAGGGAAATCCTCTTGAAATCCACATGCAGGAAATTTTGTTCTGCGTTGAGCCCAAGAGAGATTTCACATTTCATAGGACAGTGATGGCGAATCTTTTAGACTTTGTGCCCAAACTGAAAGGTTTGTGAAGGAAAAAAGATAAGAAAAGATAAGGAAAAAGATAAGAAATAAAAAGGAGAGGGAAGGGAGGAAGGAAGGAAGGAGAAAAGGAGGGAGGGAGGGAGAGGAAGGAAGGAGAAAAAGAAAGGAGGGAGGGAGAGGAAGGAAGGAGAAAAAGAAAGGAGGGAGGGAGAGGAAGGAAGGAGAAAAGGAAGGAGGGAGGGAGAGGAAGGAAGGAGAAAAATAAAGGAGGGAGGGAGAGGAAGGAAGGACAAAAGGAAAGAGGGAAAGAGGGAAGGAGGGAGGGAAATCCTCTTGAAATCCACATGCAGGAAATTTTGTTCTGCGTTGAGCCCAAGAGAGATTTCACATTTCATAGGACAGTGATGGCGAATCTTTTAGACTTCGTGCCCAAACTGAAAGGTTTGTGAAGGAAAAAAGATAAGAAAAGATAAGGAAAAAGATAAGAAATAAAAAGGAGAGGGAAGGGAGGAAGGAAGGAAGGAGAAAAGGAGGGAGGGAGGGAGAGGAAGGAAGGAGAAAAAGAAAGGAGGGAGGGAGAGGAAGGAAGGAGAAAAGGAAGGAGGGAGGGAGAGGAAGGAAGGAGAAAAAGAAAGGAGGGAGGGAGAGGAAGGAAGGAGAAAAGGAAGGAGGGAGGGAGAGGAAGGAAGGAGAAAAAGAAAGGAGGGAGGGAGAGGAAGGAAGGACAAAAGGAAAGAGAAAAGGAGGGAGGGAAATCCTCTTGAAATCCACATACAGGAAATTTCGTTCTGCGTTGAGCCCAAGAGAGATTTCACATTTCATAGGACAGTGATGGCGAATCTTTTAGACTTCGTGCCCAAACTGAAAGGTTTGTGAACGCATGTGCAAACCCCCAGACGTGTGAACATGTATGAATGTGCACATGCGTGGACATGCACACGCATGCAACCCTGGTTGGCGGGAGACGGGGCATCCCAGCACTGGCAGCGCAGCCAGAGGCAGGCGCTTCTCCTTCCGTGAGCTTCTCCTTCGTTGTTTGCAGGGAAAGAGAAGGTCACGAAAGAAACGCCACGGAGCTCAGAGCAGGGGGGATGGGGCACGTGGTGGCAGCCCGAGAGGGTTTCTGTGTGGCCATCACGGTCACAGGGCAATACATGAAGCTCCTCTACCAACCTTCCTTCAGATCTTTGCCTTCCATCCTGCTTGGCCTTCTTTCCGCCGAGTCCGTCTGCATCCCTTCTGTTGGCAGGTGATGTTGGGCGATCCGCTCCTTGACCATTGGGACACCCAACCCTTTCTCGAGACTATCTTGAGGACACATGGGTGGATCCAACGAAGGTCTTGAACCCCAAAGAGACTCTGCATTTCCTGGCGCATCAAACTTCTCAAGAGGAACTCCAGGTGGAGAAGTCACCTGAGACCTCTTAGATGGAGTTCCAGGTGGACATCCTTGGTCCCTTGAGGCCCTGGTGGCTTGTAGCCTCTCCATTTCTCTCCCCAGCCGCTCACTGAGATCTTTAGCCAAGTTGTGGATGGCCTTCACTCTGTCTTGCTTTCTCCTGTAAGAAGGGGAGGTAGAGATGTCCGAGGAGAAGGGTGTCTCCATGCCAAGAACTTCCTCTCTCCAGTGATAAGAAGGACTGGGTGAGCGATGGCTTGCTCGAGAGGAGAGGTCCACTTGCTTGAGTTTCAGAGGCCTCTTCAGTTGACCTTTGGGGTCCATTGAGGTGCTTAATCCCAGCACGGGAGTCACTTCTCCTCTTTTATCCATCCTTCGCTCCAACTCACTAATGGAACAACAGCAGAATTCCCAAGAAAAGAATACATCAAATCTCTTTCTTATTCTTGAACAACAACAAAAATCTAACGTCACAGTCCGAATAACGCCCCATGTTTTTAAAACTGTTTTATAATTTTGGAAGTATTAAGACTCCCAGAGTGACTTGGTTGGGTTGGGTGGCTATAGAAATTAATTAATTCTGCCACATCTCTGCATCTTTAAAGGTAAAGATAGCACATCTGTGTTAGTCATTCCTGACTCTAGGGGGCGATGGTGCTCATCTCCGTTTCAAAGCCGAAGAGCCAGCGCTGCCCGAAGAGGTCTCCGTGGTCATGTGGCCGGCATGACTCAACGCCGAAGGCACACGGAAGGCTGTTCCCTTCCCACCAAAGGTGGTTCCTATTTTTCTACTTGCATTTTTGATGTGCTTTCGAACTTCTAGGTTGGCAGAAGCTGGGATGAGTCACGGGAGCTCATTCCGTTACGCGGCGCTAGGGATTCGAACTGCCGACCTTTCTGATTGACCAGTTCTGCGTCTTAGCCACTGAGCCACCATGTCCCTGTGTTCTTCAGCCTTATGCAACTGGAAATAATTACCCCATACCTGTTGAATTTTAATTCCTTCCTTAGCAGAGCCCAGGATGCTCGGCAAACCCCTTTCGGGGTACTGCTGTCTGGAGACTGTCCACCTGGGTATTTCTAAAATTTAAAACAAGGGGGATTTTACATTAACTCTGCCAGGTCTGTGACAGATGCTCTCTCCCACCAGTGGGACCCATCAGCTGCAACCCTTGCTGAGGATTCTGGGGGTTGAAGTCCAAACATCTGTTGGAAGTTGGACTGCTGTTTTTCTCAACCCCGGGCAGCTTTAAGATGGGCGGGCCTTCGTTCAACTCGGGACACTGCCACCATCATAAAGGCATGCCAATTTTTTATTCTTTTTTCCAATATATTTTAGACTGTTTTGTTAAAGATTTATACCATGTATGGGTTCTGGGAAGTCAGGGGAGGGAAGGCTGGGGGGGGGGGGTTGGGGGGAGGGGGGGAGGGAGGGATGTATATTAGGCTTGACGAGGGGTGTTAGATTTTAATGTAATATGATTGCACATGTATACTGTCTTCTCTTATTTTTTCTTTAAAACTAAGATATGTGAAGTATATTGATATGGAAGCATAAATACCATCAACACAGAATGGAGTTTGCTCAGAAGCTGAAATACACCAATGAGAGGAAGAGTGGGAAACAGAGGAGAGAAGAAAGACGGGAAGAGAGGGATAGGAGAGAGGGCAAGGGGGGAAGACGAGGAGGATAAGGAGGAGGGGAATGCAGAGAAAGGAGAAGGAGAAAGGAAGGGGAAGTAGAGTAGGAAAGGATGATGGAGGGAAGAAAGGAGGTAGGAGAGAGGTAGAAGAAAGAGGTGTATGGAGAGCAGAAGAGCTAATAATGGATTTTTATCTTCCTGGGCCTTGATGACAAGAGGAACTGATGTAATTACTACTTGATACAATAGGATATTGGCTATGTAATAGTATACATGTGATTATATGTTATGAAAGTGGAAAATAAAAAAAAGTATTAAAAAAAAGGCATGCCAATTGCCCACATTTTGATCCACGGAGACCGTGCGATGGCCGTAAATGCGAGGAAGTCATAAGTTGCTTTTTTTCCCCACTGCTGTTATAACTTCGGTTGTTAAAAGAATGGCCATAAGCCAGTGTTTCTCAACCTTGGCAACTTGAAGATGTCTGGACTTCAACTCCCAGAATTCCCCAGCCAGCGAATTCCCCAGCCATAAGCAGACGGGGTCCCTGTATTTCCTCTCCCTGAATCCTATCGGGCGAGTAGTTCATATAAAACAGGAGGCTAAATATGGCTTGCAGCTTTGCACCCAATTTCCTGTGCGTGCACACAACTGGGTGAATTTGGGAAGTCATATCTGAAATTGGAACATCATCTATCGGCTGTGACCAGGGGGGCCTTTGGCCAAGTTCGTCTGGTGCACCAATTGCGGCCCTATTTGGATCGGGAGGCACTTCAAACGGTCACTCACGCCCTTGTCACCTCGAGGCTGGATTATTGCAATGCGCTCTACATGGGGCTACCCTTGAAAAGCGTTCGGAGACTGCAGCTAGTCCAGAATGCGGCCGCGCGAGCGATATTGGGTGCACCGAGGTGCACCCACGTTACACCTGTCCTCCGCGAGCTGCACTGGCTACCAATCGGTCTCCGGACGCAATTCAAGGTGTTGGTTGTCACCTTTAAAGCCCTACATGGCTTAGGGCCAGCGTACCTTCGAGACCGCCTGCTGCCACATACCTCCCAGCGGCCAGTAAGATCCCACAGATTGGGCCTCCTTCAGATGCCGTCAGCCAGGCAGTGTCGGCTGGCGGGCCCCCAGAGGAGAGCCTTCTCTGTGGCTGCTCCGACTCTCTGGAATCAGCTACCCCCGGAGATCTGGACCATACCCACTCTCATGCCCTTCAGGAAAGCTGTAAAAACTTGGCTGTTCCGGCAGGCCTGGGGCTGTTGACCGCACTGTTGAGGTCCAGCCCCGACTAGAATGAATGTATGAGGATGTTTGTTGTTTTTAAATTGTTTTCTTTTTGTTGTAAATGTGTTTTTTATTTTCCATTTTCATTTTTGTACAGTCACATATATACTGTGCATAACCGGGGCCATATAACATTGAACAATAAACACAGCCATTCCTCTTGTCAACAATACCCCCCAAAATACAAACCCAACGTACCACTTCGACCCTCCATACACCCTTTCTTTCGCCCCCCCTCCAACTTTCCATCTTCCCTCCATCATCCCCCTCTACCCTACTTCCCCTCCCCCTCAATTGTTTTCTTTTATCTTATATGTGTTTTTTCTTATATTTTTTATAAGCAGCTCGGAGTCCTTCAGGATTGGGCGGCATATAAATGTGGCTAATAAATAATAAATAAAAACCACAGTTTAGCCTCTTACACAAACAGCTGGTGTGGGCTGCGGCTTCTGAGACAACATTAAACCGCGTGGCTTGTGAGAGTCCCATCTTTCTAACAAAATCCCTCCTTCATTGATGACTTCTGTCCAACCACAGGCTCCTTACCAAATCAAGATTATTCTTGGCGGGTGTGACGAAGGTCAGGTCTTCTCTCGGTTGTCCTGCCCAATGGCTTCTTCTTCTGCCGGCTGCTTCTCTCTGCTTTCGGTAGACCTCTTGAAGTTTCTTGTTCCTCTCTTCTTGGGCTTGCCTTGAGGTCCTCCTCTCTTCTTGGATCCTCCTATTTCTCTCAGCGGCCTTCTGGTCCATAAACTCCCGGAGCTGTTCGGGACTATAGGGCTTTCTTCTGGCCTCCACCAATGTGGTGGTGGGTCGGCGTTCTTTCCAGGAAGTTCCACTTTTCGGAGAAGACCCATTCCGTCTTCTCTCGCCAGGCCTGGGCGTCTCTCTCATGCCTATCATCTTAGCAGCTGCGTTCTGATTCTCAGGAGAAGGTGTGGTCTTCAACCCATCCGAGGAACCCTTGGTAGATCCTGCTTTCCTCGTCCTTCCTGCTGGTCTTGGATGGTTTCCATTCTTCTTCTCCGCATGTGGAGCTTTCTGGTGCCCCCTGGTCCGTTTCTGTGTCCAGCCAGTTTTCTCCCAGTCTTGCCACTTATGGTTTAATTCGGCCATGTGTGTCTCTCGTTTTGTCTTCTTCATCTCAGGCTGCACAGCTTGACCGTTTCCTCTGAAGCTCTGCTCTGACCGGGATACGGTGAGCGGATCCCCCCGAGATTCTGGAGGAAAGAACACACACACACCCAATCACACACACCCAATTCAGCCATGTTGTTGGCCGTCCCACCTTAGTCAGTTAGAAAAGAAAGACCCTCGGAATCATCAGTAACGAACCGCTCAGCACCGCTGAGATGAACTTCTCTGCAGATCTTGTGTTTCTTCTGAATGTCTCCTTTTTGCAAATGTATTCTGTGCACGTGGAGGAAGGAAGGAGGGACGGAGGGACGCAGGGGAGAAGAAGGAAGGAATAAAGAAAGAAGAAAAGGGATGGAAAGGAAGGAAGCAGACCTTATCTTTCCATTCCCCCTCGTATCATGACAATTGGGTGAGAATTCCCTTCCGCTAGACCTGAACCAGAACAAATGAAATATACAAGCTGTTATATGTATCTGAAAGTACCTTGGAGAGGCTCCATCCCTTCGTTTTTCAATTCAGTTTTCAGATTTTGATATTTCAGTGGTGGGCCAAGGATGCTTCTGGCTAGTTTTTGGCCTTCCTTCCAAGCAGATACTCCAAACAAAGTAACGGCTGGAATTTAAACAGAAAGAGAAAAAAGGTTTCAGGAACAGGCAGAGGCAGTGAGAAGGACGGAAAGAAAGAAAGAAAGGAAAGAAAGAAAGAAAGAAAGAGGAAGAAAGGAAAGAAGGAAGGAAAGATGAAAAGAAGGAAGGAAAGAAAAGAAAGGAAAGAAGGAAAGAGAAAGGAAGGAAGGAAAGAAAGAAAAGGAAAGAAAAAAAGAAAGAAAGAGAAAGAGGGAGGAAGAAAGGAAAAAAGGAAGGAAAGATGAAAAGAAGGAAGGAAAGAAAAAGAAAGGAAAGAAGGAAAGAGAAAGGAAGGAAGAAAGAAATAAAGAAAAAAGAAAGAAAGAAAAAGAAAGAGGGAGGAAGAAGGAAAGAAGGAAGGAAAGATGAAAAGAAGGAAGGAAAGAAAAAGGAAGGAAGGAAAGAGAAAGGAAGGAAGAAAGAAATAAAGAAAAAAGAAAGAAAGAAAAAGAGGAAAGAGGGAGGAAGAAAGGAAAGAAGGAAGGAAAGATGAAAAGGAAGGAAAGAAAAGAAAGGAAGGAAAGAGAAAGGAAAGGGAGGAAGGAAAGAACGAAGGAAGGCAAAAAGAAAGAAAGAAGGTGGGAAGAGAGGGAGGGAGACAGGATAAGAAATAAAGAAAATTAGCTTTAAAAAAAGGAGGCGAGAAGCAACTTCCAAAGTTTTCAGCCATTATAAACCAACCCATGGCTGGCTGAGGAATTCTGGGAGTTGAACTCGAGGTCCTAATCTAAACGATTCTGCAACAGTCCTTCGGGGATCATTGTTCACCCCATAACCTCTGGCCTTAGGCGGCTCTGCCAAGAGAAACTAACCTTGACTCTCAGAGATCCAAAGGGAGCAACACAATCGAACTCGGATTGACCGAGGTTGGCAGAGCAAGAAAGCCTCTGGCGCACCCCTGCTGGAGCTTCAGAACTACGACAGGGTCTGTTTGGAGCAGAAGGCAACCACTTGGCCATGATCATTCGAGGGCAAAAACAGACCCCGACAGCTACCACGATGGATGCCTGGCCTGGCCTGGGACAAGGATGGCCTCTCCTCTTAGCAGGGAGACACACACACACGCACATACACACACTGGCGTTTTTCAAATGACCCATTAAAACAAAGCGGGAGGGGGGCAAGGTTGGCGGGGTGGGGTGGGTGGGAGCAGAGCTGGGGGAAATTATTAAATTAAATTATTTAATTTTAATTCCTTCCTTCTTCTGTTTGCCTTTCCACCTTCCTTCCCTTCCTTATCTCCTTCCTTCCTTCCTCAAATAATTTCAAGATCTCCCTGTTCCTTTTATCTCCTTCCCTTCTTTCTTTCTTTCCTTTCACCCTCCCACTCTCTCTTTCCTACCTTCCTTTATTCCAACTCCTTTCCTTTCTTTCTTCCATTCCTTTCCCTTCCTTCTCCTTCCTTCCTTCCTTCTTTCCTTCCTCAGAATAATTTCCAGATCTCCTTGTTTCCTTTACCTCCTTTCCTTCCTTTCTTTTCTTCCTTCCTCCTTCCTTTCATCCTTCTTTCTCTCCCTTCCTACCTATCTTCCTTTATTCCAACTCCTTCTTTCCTTTCTTCCCATTCCTTTCCCTTCCTTCCTTCCTTCCTTCCTTCCTTCCTTCCTTTCCTTTCACCCTCCCACTCTCTCTTTCCTACCTTCCTTTATTCCATCTCCTTTCCTCTCTTTCTTCCCATTCCTTTCCCTTATCTCCTTCCATCCTTCCTTCCTTCCTTCCTTCCTTCCTTCCTCAGAATAATTTCCAGATCTCCTTGTTTCTTTTATCTCCTTTCCTTCTTTCTTTCTTTCCTTCCTTCCTCCTTCCTTTCATCCTTCTTCTCTCCCTTTCCTACCTACCTTCCTTTATTCCAACTCCTTCTTTCCTTTCTTTCCCATTCCTTTCCCTTCCTTTCCTTCCTTCCTTCCTTCCTTTCTTTTTATTTCCTTCCTTCCTTCCTTCCCAACAGCTACTTGACTTGAAAGGTCTGAGGATTCTTGCCTTGAGCAGAGGGCTGGACTAGCGGATCTCAAGGCCCCTTCCTGCCCATGGTTCTACCTGCCCGACACATTCCCACCATCCCAGTTCCCTTCCAAGGAGTTCTCTTCCTCTGCCTTTCGGTCCTCCCATTCCCCTTTCTGCTTTTTGCCCAGAGAGCTGCCCTTTATATCAAAGTTTCAACATTTGCTGGGTCCATTTCTTCCTCTCCGTCACCTCACCTCTCTCTCTCTCTGCCTTCCGGGAAGGAGATGTTGAGCTCTGGCCAGTTCTGAGTTTCCTTCCTCTTCTTTGGCTGTGACCTTCACCAAAGAGAAGAGATCAGGAGGACACATGATATGAGTGACCAAGGAGAGACACAATGAGGAAGGGGTTGGGCACAGATAAAGTTGACTCGTCCTTCCGTGGCAGAGGATCAAACGGTCCGTTTGTTACAGGTCAGAGGTGGGTTCCTACCAGTTCGCACTATTCGGTAGAACCGGTTCATCAAATCTACCGAACCGGTTAGAAGAGGTTCCACCAGTGGGACCCGGAAAGCAGGCCACACCTACAGAAGAGGTTCCAAAAAATTTTTGAAACCCACCACTGGTCCTTGGATATGATTATTCTACACTGTCATGCTCCTATTTATAAAACTCAGTGCCTCTGTGAAGGCAAGGATGACTACTGCGTTGTTGTGGTGCAATCAGAACATTGCGTGTGTTGAAGTGTTTTAACACAACACCAAAGATGCCTTTTCAAAAACAGGTTTACTCCTATTCTTACGCATGCCAGTGCTGGGTGAGAGGTAATTAAAGTGGTGTCTGACAAGTGTCGTCGGCATCTTCATATCCGGTCACATGGGTGGCAGCCACTCCCATCCGGTCACATGGGCAGCAAGTCCACTCCCACAAAGGAGGCCACAACCCACAAGTAGTTTCGAAACATTTTTTGAAACCCACCACTGTTACAGGTTGATGTTAAGAGAACCGACATAACATTGGATAAATACAAAAAAGCGCTGGCTAAGATGTAATAAGGTACTTGAGAGACCGCCTCCTGCCAATCACCTCCTCGCGACCAATTAGATCACAACGATTAGGCCTCCTCGAATTCCATCTGCAGTCAGTGTCGACTGGCGACTACGCGGAGGAGAGCCTTCTCGGTAGTAGCTCCGACCCTTTGGACGATCTCCCCGTGGAGATCCGTACCCTCCAGACCTTCCGCACAGCCCTTAAGATCTGGCTATCCCGTCAGGCCTGGTGTTAGATTGTAATCCGCTCCCACCGAATGAATGAATGTTGGTGTTCTATTTTAATTATGTATTGTTTTATGTCTCACTGTTTGTATTCCCCTCCCCATGATTGTCAGCCGCCCTGAGTCCCCCCAGGAAAAGGGCAGCCTATAAATAAACTTTTCTAATCCAATCCAATACTTGTGCTTCCTTGTATGAAAATAAAAATGAAAGAAACTTTGAAAAAAGAAAAGGACCCCGAGACTAACCTGGGCAGGTGGGAGCCGAGAAAAGCCTCCAGCTTTGCAGACCTTCCTCTTCAGAGTTTTGTGCTGCGGGGTTCCCTTCCAAGGGCAGGCGGGGGCTCCTCGTTTCCGGAACACAGGGGCGCCTCTGCGCCGCTGGGCAAGGATGGTTTTCTTCAGAGCCCGCAGCTTCTGGTCCAAGGCGGTTCTCCTTCCAGGCACCTGATCCTACAAGCCAGGGATGGAGACCGGCAGGGGCGAGCACGCCGGAGAAGAAGAGGGCATTCCAGGGGGCGCCAACTGCGGCTGCAGAGGTGACCCTCCTTCCCCGGCGAGTGGAGCAGAGTCGGCTGCCTCTTTGCTTGCGCGGAATGCCTGGACCCGGCTCCAGAATTCAGGACCCAACATTGGTTCTGCAGAATTAAGAAATGGAAATAGGTTGGGGACCCGATTGTTGGGGGGGGGGGGCAAGTGGCTGCTTCTGTAAACTGCTTAGAGAGGGCTGTAAAGCATTATGAAGCAGTATATAAGTCTAAAGGCTCTATCTATCTATCCATCATCCATCCAATCCATCCATCCATCCATCTATCATCTTCTATCTATCTGATATCTATCTCATCTATCTATATCTATCTATCTCTATCTATCTATCATCTATCTATATATATCTATCTATCTATCTATCTATCTATCTATCTATCTATCTATCTATCTATCTATCTATCTATCTATCTATCTATATCTATCATCTTTCTATCTATCTATTTATCTATCTATTTATCTATATCTATATCATCTATCTATCTATCTATCTATCTATCTATCTATCTATCTATCTATCTATATATATATCTACCTACCTACCTACCTACCTACCTACCTACCTATCTATCTATCTATCTATCTATCTATCTATATATCTATATCTATCATCTATCTATCTATCTATTTATCTATCTATCTATCTATATCTATCATCTATCTATCTTTATCTATGTATCTATCTATATCTATCATCTTTCTATCTATCTATCTCTATCTATCTCTATCTATCTATCCATCCATCTATCTATCTATCTATATCTATCTATATCTATCTATCTATCTATCATCTTTCTATCTATCAACTTTCTATCTATCATCTATCTATCTATCTATCTATCTATGTATCTTATCTACCTATCATTGTCTGTCTGCTGTCTATCCGTACTCGGTAAACTACTTAGAGAGGGCTGTGAAGCATGGTAAAGCAGTATATAAGTCCAGGGGCTATTATACATTGAGTGTGGCCACTTATGAATCCATCTGATGGTGTATCGCCCATTTGGCCAAGACGTCGGCTGCATTATTAGTTATTAAAAGGTTGGTTTTCTTTATTTGCTTACTGAGAGAATGTCTGGGGCTGCCCAATGCACTCCAGCTCAGAAATAAAACCCTATTGCAAAATGGAACTCCCCCTCCCCCACCCCCGCTGATCGAAATCAAACAATGGCTTCCTTGGCGTTACCAAAATCACACCACAGAGTCCCAAGGCCATGGCCGAGTGCGCCCTACGGACTTCCAATTGCCCCCCTTTCTCCTCCCTTGCTTCGGCCCCGGAGGAGACCAATGGGGGCATTTCGGAGTCTCTTTCAGAGTCTGGCAGTTAAAAGGCTTCCAATGAATGTTTCACTCCCGCAGCTGTGTGTGTGCAAAAACACCACGCCTGGGCTTGCCAGGAACTGGTATTTTGGAGCAGTTGGCAGGGAGGGGGAGGAGGGCAGGAACAGACATTGGTTGCAGCTCCGGCCCTCTGGAACGAGCTCCCTGTTGAGATCCCGGACCCTTACTACCCTCCCCGCCTTCCGCAAAGCCACCAAGTCCTGCTGTTCCAGGCAGACTGGGGGGAGCTGAGAAGCATCTACCTCCATAGAAATTGTGAATGTTGGTTTTGTTTTTAATATGTTGTCTTTGTCTTGTTCCCCCCTTTCCCTTGTCTTTTGTAAGCCGCCTGGAGTCCTCCGGGAGTGGGCGGCATACAAGACAAATAAATAAAATAATAAATAAATAAATAAATAATAATAAAATGCCAAGGTGGTTTTCTCCACAGCCTCTCTCTCCCAAGGACATGGAGATGGGAAACTTTCAACTTTACTTTCAACTTTAATAAGATTTGTATGCCGCCCACTCCCTTGGGACTCTGGGCGGCTCACAACAAAAGTAAAAAACATATTAAAAATTTAAAAATACAATTATTAAAATTAATATACACATTCAATCAAGTGGGGCTGGATATTAATCAACAGCCCCAGACCTGCCGGAACAGCCAAGTCATGGTCACTTTACGGAAGGCCGGGAGAGTGGTAAGGGTCCGGATCTCTGCGGGTAGCTCGTTCCACAAGGCCGGTGCAGCTACAGAGAAGGCCCTCCCTCGGGGAGCCGCCAGCCGGCATTATCCGGTCGATGGCACCCGGAAGAGGCCCAACCTGTGCAATCTTATTGGTCATTGGGAGGTGAGTGGCAGGAGGCGGTCTCTCAGGTAGCCAGGTCCAATACCATGTAGGGCTTTAAAAGTAATGTTAGCACCTTGAAGTGGGTCCGGAGACCAATGGGGAGCCAGTGCAGCTCGCGGAGGATAGGTGTAACATGGGTGTATCTAGGTACACCCATTATCGCTCGCGCGGCTGCATTCTGGACCAGCTGCAGTCTTCGAACACTCTTCAGGGGCAGCCCATGTAGAGCGCGTTACAGTAATCCAGTCTTGAGGTGACGAGGGTGTGAGTGACCATTTGAAGTGCCTCCTGGTCCAGGTAGGGCCACAACTGGTGCACCAGGCGAACTGGGCAAAGGCCCCCCTGGTCACAGCCGAAAAATGATGTTCTAACGTCAGCTTGGGTCAGGACGACACCCAAATTGCGAGCCTCTCCGAGGTGCGAATAACTTCACACACCCCCATGCTAAGAGGTGGAAGGTCTGGACCATCCTTGGGAGGCGACATCAATAGCCACTCGGTCTTGTCTGGATGAGTGCAAGCTGTTCACCCCAATGCCAGCCTTCCGCTGGCTCACGGCGGCCGAGAGACCCTTGGCGGAGGTGCCCCAAGCATGGACCACTCTTGGTCCCCCCCCCACTTGCTCTGTAAGAGATGCATTTGGAGATTTATGAGCAGAGGAGCCCCCCCGGCTTCTGCCTACATGTGCCTAAGCCCCCACGATGGCTCAGGGTTATGAATTCCACAGCCTTGTGACATCCTCCCTGTAAATACGGCGGCCAAATTGCATCATCCCAATAAAAAAAAGAAAATTTCCCCGTAGTTCAGAGTTGAATTGTGGAGTCTTTGGTGCTCTCACTGGCTGGTTGGTTGGTTGGTTGCTTGAAGACATTTCATGACCAACTAGGCAACATCATCAGTGCAACCGAGTGTGTGGTTTGTTCCCCACTGTAGGTGTGGCCCCTGCCAGTGTTATTCTGAGGTTTGGCCTTCTCTTTGGTGGCTCCTTGATTAGGGTTACTGTTCTCGCGCTGGACTGTTTGTTTGGCATTAATCCTGGTTTATTTGGATATTGACCTGCTTGGAGAGGAGGCCTTCTGGTCGCTTTGGGCTGGTGCCTCCAAGAATAGAATGGAATAGAATCGAAAAAATAGAAAAGCTAGAAAAGAAAAGAAAAGGAATAGAAAGAAAATAGAGGATAGGATAGGATAGAAAATAGAGAATAGAATAGAATAGAATAGAAAATAGAGGATAGGATAGGATAGAAAATAGAGAATAGAATAGAATAGAAAATAGAGAATAGAATAGAAAATAGAGAATAGAATAGAATAGAATAGAATAGAAAATAGAGGATAGGATAGAAAATAGAGAATAGAATAGGATAGAAAATAGAGAATAGGATAGGATAGAAAATAGAGAATAGAATAGGATAGAAAATAGAGAATAGGATAGGATAGAAAATAGAGATAGAATAGAATAGAAAATAGAGGAGAGGATAGGATAGAAAATAGAGAATAGAATAGAAAATAGAGAATAGAATAGAAAATAGAGAATAGAATAGAAAATAGAGAATAGAATAGGATAGAAAATAGAGAATAGGATAGGATTAGAAAATAGAGAATAGAATAGAATAGAGCATAGAGAATAGGATAGGATAGGATAAGGTAGATAATAGAATAGAACAGAACAGAATAGAAAATAGATAGGATAGGATAGAAAATAGAGAATAGAATAGAAAATAGAGAATAGGATAGGATAGAATTAGAAAATAGAGAATAGAATAGAATAGAATAGAATAGAATAGAAAATAGAGAAAGGATAGGATAGGATTAGAAAATAGAGAATAGAATAGAGCATAGAGAGAGAATAGGATAGGATAGGAGGTAGATAATAGAATAGAACAGAATAGAAAATAGGGGATAGGATAGGATAGAAAATAGAGAATAAAATAGAATAGAATAGAGAATAGGATAGGTAGGATAGGATAGGGCAGGATAAGGTAGAGAATAGAATATAGAATTCTGTATTGGCCAAGTGTGATTGGACACACAAGGAATTTGTCTTTGGTGCAGATTCTCTCAGTGGACATAAGGAGAATAAAATACATTCATCAAGAATAAAACAGGGATAGTCAAAGTTACTAACAAGGTATCAAATCGTACTAGGAAACAAATAAAAACAACATGAATTGAAAGATACAAGCAACATGGTTATTATAGTCACAAGTGAGAAGAGATAGGCACTAGGAAGGAAGAGAAGAATAATAGTAATACCGTCTTAGTAAATTATTGACAGGTGTGGGAATTAGTTGTTAACTAGAGAAAAAACTGTCTTGTGTCTAGTTGTCTTGGTGTGCAGTGCTCTATAGCGTACTTTTGAGGGTGGGAGTTGAAACCATTGATGTCCAGGATGCGAGGGGTCGTAGATATTTTCACAGCCCTTTTTGACTCCTGCAGTGTTACAGGTCCTCCATGGAAGGCAGGTTGGTAGCCAATGTTTCTTCTGCAGTTCTGATCTCCTCTGAAGTCCGTGTCTCTGCCTTGTTGGGTTCCACAGCCCAACCAGACAGTTATGAGGTGCAGATAAACCAGTGGGTCTCTTCACAAAGCACCTAAAGGTACTTAAAGCTCTATCTCAAAGCCACAGCTGTGTGCAAAAGCATAGTGGATTATTCTGCTCCTTGCAGGGACCAGACTAGATGATCTCCCACCCTCCCACAAGACAGTTCTATGATCTTTGGGGGGACCTGTAGAGCAGTGTTTCCCAACCTTGGCCACTTGAAGATGCCTGGACTTCAAGTCCCAGAATTCCCAGCCAGCATTCGCTGGCTGGGGAATTCTGGGACTTGAAGTCCAGGCATCTTCAAGTGGCCAAGGTTGAGAAACACTGCTGTAGAGACTTCTAAGAGGGGAAGAGACAGGGCTTCCTAAGGACCTTCGCAGCTCCCTTACCTGCTTCAGCCACGTCAACCCTCCAACGGATCTTCCCTTCTCTCCCTCCAAGCAGGCAATGACTCTCTGAATGAAGCGATAGGCAGGCAGGAGCCTAAAGGGCGCCAGGAGAAGCGGGAAGGGACACACCTTTGTTTGGGGGCAGGTACCCGGTAGCTGAGAAAGAACCGACTAGCGCAAATACACACACTCACCTCCCAACAGGTTCCTCCGCCTCTCCGTGGCCAGCGAGACGGGAAGGAGGAAGAGCGTCAAAGAGAAATGTTTAATGTTTAATGAATTTATAGGCCGCCCAATCCCGAAGGACTCCGGGCGGCTTACAACAATGCATTTAAAAAATAGAAAAGTTGGAATGGGAAGAAGAGGGGAAGGGTAAAGGGGAGGAAAGGGAAGGAGAGAAGGGAAAGGAGAGGAGGAAGGAAGGAAGGAGAGAAGGAGAGAAGAAGGAGGGAAGGAAGGAGAGAAGGAGAGAGAAAGGAGGGAAGGAAGGAGGAGGGAGGGAATGTAGGAGAGAAGGAAGGGGAAGGAAGGAGGAAAAGAACGGGGAAAGGAAGGAGAGAAGGAGAACAGAAAGGAGGGAAGGAAGGAGGGAAGGAAGGAGGGAAGGAGAGAAGGAGGGAAGGGGAAGGAGGGAGGGAAGGAAGGAGGGAAGGAAGGGGAGTAGGAGAGAAGAAATGAGGGAAGGAAAAGGGAGGGAGGGAAGAAGAAGTAGGACCGTTGTAAGATAAGATGGATCTATGGGATGGTAAGAAAGCAATCTTCAAGTATATTGTCAACTGTAGGGGGAAAATTGTTATAAATACTATTATTAATAACAGTTATGAGATCATATTTGTGAATGTATATATGAAATTGATTAAAAAAATAGAAAAGTTAAAAACACAGAAACATAGATTAAAAAAGACCACAACCAGGGCCGGATTTAGATGAAAAGAGGCCTAGGCTATTCCACTTATGAGGCCCTTTCACCTCCCATTTTTAGTTTGTAAATTGCATGAGAGACAATAAAATACATCATTACTGTGATATATCAATATATATCAATATATATATAGCTGGCCTCCCGACGGAGGGCGGCTCTGCTCTGCGACAAAGGCAGCGAGGCCAGCCGCCTCCCCTGCTGCGCTCAGATGCCGGCTCGTCCCCTCGCCCTCACCTGCCTGGCCGCTGGTGGGCTCCGCGTCGACGGGGCGGCTACTGGGAGCAGCCGCGCTCTCGCCCGACCGCCGGTGCCGGGACCGTGGGCGGGCTCCCCAACTGCCGCGGCGCTGGAACGATCTTAACCAATACATTTTTATGTTTGTTTATTAGTCATATGCGTAGAATTTCTCATTTTCGGTTCAGTGTTTTAGTGTTCACTGTTTTTAGAATAGTGTAATTTTAATTTTGCTAACAATTTGAATGTAGGCCCCTCTTGATCTTGAGGCCCTAGGCTGAAGCCTAGTTAGCCTATAGGAAAATCCGGCCTGACCACAACATACACCCAGTCAATCGGGGCTGGAACTCAGTCATGAGGTCAACAGCCCGGGGCCTGCCGGAATAGCCAGGTCTTAATAGCCTTTCGGAAGGCCATGAGAGTGGGTAGGGTCCGGATCTCTGGGGGCAGTTCATTCCAGAGGGTCGGAGCGGCTACAGAGAAGGCCCTCCCCTGGGTGGTTGCCAGCCGACATTGTCTGGCTGACGGCACCCGGAGAAGGCCCACCCTGTGCGATCTTATCGGTCGTTGGGAAGTATGTGGCAGAAGACGGTCTCGCAGATATCCGGGTCCTAGGCCATGTAGGGCTTTAAAGGTAATGACCAGCACCTTGAATTGAGCCCGGAGACCAATAGGAAGCCAGTGCAGCTCGCGGAGGATAGGTGTAATGTGGGTGCACCTTGGTAGACCCAATATCGCTCGCGCAGAGCTGCATTCTGGACTAGTTGTAGAAAGGGACACCGAGTAATATTCTACCGAAATTACTCTTCTTCTTTCAAAACAGCCCTCTAAAATTGGATTTTTAAAAAATGTATTTTGGAAAATTGAATAAAATGATGCCGGAATACATTTGGCAAGGGAAGAAACCAAGGGTTAAATTCAAACTCTTGCAAGGTGTTAAGAGGAGAATTTGGGTACCAGAGTGGGAGTTATAGCACAAAGAACAATGCTCACCTGGGTACAAGAATGGATGGAGTTAAAAAAAATAAAAGATTGCTAACGTTAAGAGGGCCACGATTTACATCTAAGGTGGCACACATTTCTGTGGTAGGGGAAACAAATAGCACATCAGTATTTTCAAAGGCATTTTATAAGACAGACGTTATTGGAGATACGGAATAAATGTAAGCCAAAAAGCTGTAGCAGTTTCCAATTTGATTATCCACATTAGATGGCATCCAATCTTATCAATCAGGGAAACAGGTTTACCTATAAGGATATAATAGACAAAGAAGGGAGATTGAAATCGAGGCAGAATTAAAAGAGGGGAAGGGGTAGAATTGGAAGGATGGTCCTACCTACAAATCCAATCACGTTACTTCAGTGGTTCCCAAACTTGGCAACTTTAAAACTTGTGGACTTCAACTCCCAGAATTCTCCAGCCAGCAAGTCCACAAGTCTTAAAGTTGCCAAGTTTGGGAACCACTGCGTTACTTAAAGATATGAAAGATTGGGGCGTCACAGGGAGTTGATGGCCATAGAGAAGATCTTTTGGGGGACAAATGATAAATTGGCAAAGATTTACGAGAAAGGGACACAGAGGGACCTTTAAGGCCGACTCACGCACCAAAAACAGAGAAGGCACCAGAGGAGGGGAGCCCCATATAATGGATGAACTCCGCACCTCAAGTGGGTACACTGTCATTCTCTGGAGCTCAGCAAGGGGGTTTCAGGGGCATGATGGTAGAAAATCCTGATTTAACGGATCGTTCAGGGAGTCCGTTAAATCAGAGTGCCAGTTAAATCAGAATGATGTGAGGGACTTCATGAGGGAAGGCGTCTTGCTAAGATTTTCCGAACCCCGATATGTCCCCTGGTTTAGTCTGTGGGCTAGGCATCAACTTTCCTTGCAATGAAATGCCTTTCTCAGGGAAAGGTAGAGGAAGAATGGGAGGGAATGTAAGAGTAGGAGAAGAGGGGAGGAATGGGAAGAAGAGGGGAAGGGTAAAGGGGAGGAAGGGGAAGGAGAGAAGGGAAAGGAGAGGAGGAAGGAAGGAAGGAGAGAGAAAGAGAAGAAAGGGGGGTAGGAAGGAGGGAGGGAAGGAAGGAGGAAGGAGAAGAAAGGAGGGAAGGAAGGAGAGAAGGAGAGAAGAAAGGAGGGAAGGAAGGAGAGAAGGAGAGAAGAAAGGAGGGAATGTAGGAGAGAAGGAAGGGGGGAAGGAAGGAGGAAAGGAAGGGGGAAAGGAAGGAAAGAAGGAGAAAAGAAAGGAGGGAAGGAAGGAAGGAGGGGGGAAGGAGAGAAGGAGGAAGGGGAAGGAGGAGGGGAGAAGGAAGGGAAGGAAGGGAGGGAAGGAAGGAGGGAAGGAAGGGGAGTAGGAGGAAGAAACGAGGGAAGGAAAGAGGGGGGAGGGAAGAAGAAGTAGGACCATTGTAAGATAAGATGGATCTATGGGATGTTAAGAAAGCAATCTTCAAGTATATTGTCAACTGTAGGGAAAAATTGTTATAAATACATATTATTAATAACAGTTATGAGATCATATAATTGTGAATGTATATATGAAATTGATAAAATAAAATAAAATAAGTCCGTCCGTAAATATAGGATGAGAAAGGGTAACAGCGTCACTTTACAGGTGAGAGCCGAGGCAAGGAAATGTAGCCAAGAAGGATTGCTTGAAGTGCCCCCCTCACCCCCCAAAAATACAGACATTGATGGAGTGACAAAGCCCTTTTGAGCCACTGAGGGGCAGTCGAGCGCCGTCCCTGAAGGGTTTGAGATGGGGGGGCACCCCAAAAGCAGCAACGGAGACAACTGGAACTACCGCTTCCTTTTCAGACTTCCTGAAGCCTTTCTGCAAATCTCCTGTGGCGGAGAAATCAGATTTATTCCATCAGAGGCGGGTTTTTTTATTTCTGATGCTTCTCTTAGTTTAGAAGGAAGTTGTGGATTTAGACAAGACTCCGCCTGGCCTGGAGAAGGGACTGTTGTCTCCTTGGTCAATCGAGGCGTTTAGCTTGGAGTCCTGTGCTGAGCCAGGGGATGGGCTGGATGCCCTCAAGAGTACCTTCCGACCTGGAGGTCCACGGAGACTCTCAGTCACCCAGGTCATGGTTTTGAAAAAAAAGTCCCACCTTGGGGACTTCCTACCAGGATTTCGGCGGGGATGAGCCCCGGTGGCGCAGCGGTTTGAGCGCAGTCCTGCAGGGCTACTTCTGCTGACTGCCGGCTGCCTGCGATTTGGCGGTTCGAATCCCACCAGGCTCAAGGTTGACTCGGCCTCCCATCCTTCCGAGGTGGGTAAAACGAGGACCTAGGTTGTTGGGGGCCAGAGGCTGACTCTGTAAAGTGCTTAGAGCAGTGTTTCTCAACCTTGGGGACTTTAAGTCCTGTGGACCTCAACTCCCAGAATCCCCCAGCCAGCATTCTGGGAGTTGAGATCCACAGGACTTAAAGTCCCCAAGGTTGAGAAACACTGGCTTAGAGAGAGCTGGAAAGCACCGTGAAGCGGTATATAAGTCTATTGCTATCCTTCTTTGGTTAGAATGCCGTACTGCAGGCTGACTCTGCCAATTGCCAGAGGTTCGATCCTGACCGGCTCAAGGTCGACTCAGCCTTTCCTCCTTCCGAGGTGGATAAAATGAGGACCAAGATTGTTGGGGGCAAGAGGCTGAGGTGGCGCAGTGGTTAAATGCAGCACTGCAGGCTACTTCAGCTGACTGCAGTTCTGCAGTTCTGCAGTTCGGCTGTTCAAATCTCACCAGCTCAGGGTTGACTCAGCCTTCCATCCTTCCGAGGTGGGTGAAATGAGGACCCAGACTGGGTGGGCGATATGCTGATTCTGTAAACCGCTTAGAGAGGGCTGAAAGCCCTATGAAGCGGTATATAAGTCTAACTGCTATTGCTATTGCTATATAAGTCCAAGTGCTATGGCTATGGCTACAAATACCATCACTAGTGGAGAGCTTGTGGTCCAGGCTTTGACAAGAGGAGAGGCAGGGGAGGGGTCTTTATTTCAGCAAAAGGGAGGGTCTGGCCAGGAGAAAAGGGGCAGAGGACGGAGGCCTTGGGAGAGGGATGCTGCTGGAAGTCCGGCTCTCCTGACTGGAGTCCAGCCAAAGACAAACTGGCCATCTAGGGATGGCAGCTCGTAAGGACAGGAAGTGCTCCCTTCCCTGCTTGGTACCAATGCTCAAAATGGGTGGGGGAGGGGCTTTTGGACCCAGTTGCTTCCTGAGGGAGAGAAATGTGGGGGGGGGGAGGCCTTTCTAAGTCTGGGGGCAGCGGGTGGGTGGGTGGGCATCCTTTAACCGGCCACAGATAAGAAGTGAAAAGCCCAGGCTGGACAGGAAGTCTGGGAAGGGGAAATCCAATCAGCCAGGAATCAAATTCATCCTGGGCTCCGCAGTACCAGTCCCACAGGTACCCCTGTCGTCGTCCCCCCTCCGCGGCCCCCCCCCCCCCCAAGGAGATTCATTTCAGAGGCATAAATGCTTCCAGGTTTGCGAGGGAGATGCCGTGGGTCAAAAGAGCAGGCGGCCTGAGCTCTGGATTGGGGGGTGGGGCCCACCCACCCCCACCCACCCCCACTGGGTCGTGCATTAGGGGATGGACCCTCCGGTTGAAGGCTGGAGGATCCCGGAGGGCATCAGCCGATATTGCTTAATGGCGGTTTGTCCAGGGCAGAAAGCCGTGAAAGGGGATTCATTGGGGTTGAGCTCAAGCTTTCAACTGACCATCCGCCAGCTGGGAGGTCGGTTCTGGCTGCCCATGGGCTGGGAGAGTCCCCAGTGGGATGGGGAGCCCCACAGGCAGCTGCGGTCAAGGCCAGAGCATGGCCGGACCCCCTCCTCAAATCATACCCGATCCTGGCTTAAACGCGGTCTGATGCCTCTGAGCAAGGGGGACGGTCTCCCCGACCCGGGTTTGATTCTCACTGGGATAACAAAGTTGCTGGGTGTTCCTGGGGCCCCTCCCATCATCGACTTTCTGGAAGTCGCAGAGTGGGGGGGGGGGAATAAAGCAGGTTAACTGAGCAGCTGCGAGGCAGCAATTTAGCGTATGGAATCACTTACCTGATTAGAGAGTTTATTTTATAGAAATTGCTTCAGAATGGGTTGGCGTCCGGGGAGGGGGCTAGCTAAGCCGTCAGTCCCTCTATATTGGGGTGGGGTGGGGAGCCCCAGCTGCCAAGAAAGGCGTCCTTGCCCGTTGCTTCAGCGGCACGAGAGATCGTGCCCCTTAAATCAACATGGATTAAGAAATCTTGCCATGGAAAGGGATCTGCCAGGAGTTTTCCTGCGTCTCCCCTGGGGGAAAAGGTGGATGGGATGCTCTCAATAGCCAGGATCTCCTGGAAGGCAGGTGAAGGGGCAGGTGAAGGGGCAGGTAAAGGTTTCCTCCTAGAGGGGCTGTTGAAGTCGGGGATGGGGCTCCATTCCTGCCACTTTCACCACTGATGCTCCTTCCGGGTATCATGGCCGAGACTTCCCATTGGCAAGGCTGACGATGAACAGGGGATGGGGAAGCAGAGTTGGCAGCTTGAAGGGCAAGATTTAACCCCCTGCCCTTAAAAGGGGGGCTCTCTAGTCGTAGGCAGCCCCTTCCTCTCAACTGGCGAGTTTGACCTGGGTAGGAACGGAATGGGGAGCTGCGAGAGATTTGGGCCTGGCATGTGCCAACGTTCAACTAAGGGTCCCTCTTTAGCCACAAAGGTGGTTTTGGACAAGCTCCAGGTATGGCTTCCGTAGCCCTGAAATGGCTGTTCTCTGCCTCCCAGCTTCTACGGCCTCTGCCCCGTTGATGCCAGCTGGTTTTATACCCCCATTTATACCTCTAGTCTGCACTGGGAAGAGCTGGGGCATTTGGGGAAATTTACTGAAAGGGAAGAAATAAGGAATAGAAGACAATTAAAAGGTTATCACTCTTTAATTCTGTCTGTGCTGGTCCCTAACTTCCTGGGTAGCCCCCACCCATATGTCTGTCTGCTTGTCTGTCTGTCTGGTGTCGCTATCTATCATCCATCCATCCATTCAGCATCCATCATCAGTATCTAACTATCTACCTACCTACCCATCAATCCTTTCATCCGTCATCAATATCTACCTACATATCCATCCATCCATCATCCATCATTAATATCTACCTATCCATCCATCCTGTCATTGATATCTATCTATCTATATCTATCTATCTATCTATCTATCTATATCTATCTATCATCTACCTACCTATCCATCCATCCACTCTGTCATCAATCTCTATGTATCTCTATCCTATCATCCATATCTATCTATTATCTATCTATCTATCTATCTATCTATCTATCTATCATCTATCTATCTATCATCTCTATCTATTTATCATCTACCTACCTATCCATCCATCCATCCTGTCATCGATCTCTATGTATCTCTCTCTCATCCTATCATCCATCCATCCATCCATCCATCCATCATCTACCTACCTATCCATCCATCCTATCATCAATCTCTATGTATCTCTCTCTATCCTATCTATATCTATCATCATCTATCTATCTATCTATCTATATCTATCTATCTATCTATCTATCTATCTATCTATCATCTATCTACCTACCTACCTACCTATCCATCCATCCATCCTGTCATCAATCTCTATGTATCTCTCTCTCTATCCTATCTATCTATCCATCTATCTATCCATCCATCCATCCATCCATCCATCCATCCATCTATCTATCTATCTATCATCTATCTATCATCTATCTATATCTACTTATCATCTACCTATACCATCCATCCATCCATCCTGTCATCAATCTCTATGTATCTCTCTCTTTATCCTATCATCCATCTATCCATCGATCATCTATTATATCTATCTATATCTATCTATCTCTATATCTATCTATATTTATCTACCTACCTATCCATCTATCCATCATATCCATCCATCCATCCATCCATCCATCCTGTCATCAATCTCGTATCTCTCTCTATCCTATCATCCATCCATCCATCCATCTCCATATGTCTGTCTGTCTATCTGTCCGTCTATCTATCTCCATATCTGTCTATCTGTCTGTCTGTCACTCACTCACCCACCCTCCCACCTTTCATCCATTCACACACACACAGGCTTACACAAATACGGAGGGAGATTTTAATGCGGGAAGTTCTCCCTCATTTGCATGTGTGCGCCTGGCACCAACGGGTGCTGAGGTCAATTGAAACTCAAGAAAAAGAGGAGAATTTTTATGCAAAACTGTTGATTGCATTTGTATGTAATGAAACCATCCAATATTCATCCGCCTCTCTGGGCGCTAATCGGGAAGGAGAACCAGGGGACGGGAGAGTCGCTGGGAAGCTGTAATGAGCTTCTGTAGTGATTAAAAAAAGCACTCCAGCCCGCCGACACGGCAGCCCGAAAGCGCCTCTAATCAACACTGAATTTTCGGAGGCAAAGCGATTACGCCGCGTCGTTTTTCCCCCTGCTCGGCACCCTGTCAAAGAGGCCGCGCGCCTGGTAAAACCCGGCCTGCCAAGCCCGCACTGCGCTTCATTTGACAGAAGGCACGAAAAAGCACAATCAGAGAGCCAGGCGCCTCCGTCGCTCGCTACCCCCCAACCCCACAACCCCGAGAAGAAACCAAGGCTCAAAGAGGAGTAATCACTCTTTTGAACTCCCACATTGGCCGTGCCCTGCCATCTCTCTCTCTCTTTTTTTGGTTACACACCAGGCAAAATGATTGCTGGGTTATTGTTCATCAGCCTGGTGCTGATGGCTGTGTTTGCAGGCTGGCCACCCCCGTTCTGGTTTCCTGCCCACCTCTTTTCCTTCCCTGTGCCAAGCAGACCCTTGGAAAAAGGCTTTGGCAAGAGCCAAGAAACCAGCGCTTCTCTCCTTTGCAACAGACCAAATGATTATAATGCCCGGAGTTAATTTTTAAAGCAAACCCCCCCCCACCCCCAAAAGGCAATTCTGCGATCAGGGCTACAGCCCAGGAGCCCAGAAATAGAGGTACCCCTGCCTCAATTGGGATGTTCCTTCTGTGTTAAGAGGGGTTGGAGGGAAATGCTTCTCCGCAGAAGTCAGGAGAACCGGAATCTGCAGGGTTTCTTTTTCTGGCCCCGTGCCACGAGGGCAGCTGTGGCGTGGCTGCCTACCCGGTGCCAAGAGGATATCTGCCCTCTGAACTGCCTCCCTCCCTTCTTCCCTTCTCTCTGCTCCTTCAACACTCCAGAGCAGAAATGTGAATTGTTCAGTGTCCAGGTGATGTGGGGAAGGAGGTAAAAGATTGCACCTCTTCTCAGACCCCCTGCTCCCTCCAGGTCAACCATCCTCTCGGGGGGGGGGGAGTGTATTTTGGTCAGAGCAATTTATCTGATTGGAGGGGGCGGGGGAAGGAACATCCCCAGCAGTGCTTGTTCCGAGTTGCAAATGGCCTTTTTAATAATAAAATAAAAAAACACGGGTCCGTGTGTATCCAAGGACGGGGAATAGCAATAGCAATAGCAGTTAGACTTATATACCGCTTCATAGGGCTTCCAGCCCTCTCTAAGCGGTTTACAGAGAGTCAGCATATTGCCCCCAACAATCCGGGTCCTCATTTTACCCACCTCGGAAGGATGGAAGGCTGAGTCAACCTTGAGCCAGTGAGATTAGAACCGCTGAACTGCAGATAAACAGTCAGCTGAAGTGGCCTGCAGTACTGCACCCTAACCACTGCGCCACCTCGGCTCTTCTCGGAAGAAGGCAGGAAGGGGATCCCATAATAATCAGAGCCTTGGGAGGGACCGTTTCCCCCCCCCCTCCAATGCAGGATTAACCCACCTGTAAGGGGTCCACGATCTGCCAGCAATAGCAATAGCAGTAGACTTATATACCGCTTCATAGGGCTTCCAGCCCTCTCTAAGCGGTTTACAGAGAGTCAGCATATTGCCCCCAACAATCCGGGTCCTCATTTTACCCACCTCGGAAGGATGGAAGGCTGAGTCAACCTTGAGCCAGTGAGATTAGAACCGCTGAACTGCAGATAAACAGTCAGCTGAAGTGGCCTGCAGTACTGCACCCTAACCACTGCGCCACCTCGGCTCTTCTCGGAAGAAGGCAGGAAGGGGATCCCATAATAATCAGAGCCTTGGGAGGGACCGTTTCCCCCCCCCTCCAATGCAGGATTAACCCCACCTGTAAGGGGTCCACGATCTGCCAGCAATAGCAATAGCAATAGCAGTAGACTTATATACCGCTTCATAGGGCTTTCAGCCCTCTCTAAGCGGTTTACAGAGAGTCAGCATATTGCCCCCAACAATCTGGGTCCTCATTTTACCCACCTCGGAAGGATGGAAGGCTGAGTCAACCCTGAGCCGGTGAGATTTGAACCGCTGAACTGCAGATAAACAGTCAGCTGAAGTGGCCTGCAGTACTGCACCCTAACCACTGCGCCACCTCGGCTCTTCTCGGAAGAAGGCAGGAAGGGGATCCCATAATAATCAGAGCCTTGGGAGGGACCGTTTCCCCCCCCCTCCAATGCAGGATTAACCCCACCTGTAAGGGGTCCATGATCTGCCAGCATTAGTTACGGTCGAACAGTCTTATCCTTCAGAAGTACTTCCACATACTCAACTGGCACCTGCCTTCCTCCTATTGAAGGGCCCTTATTTTTAAAAATTAGGCTACTGAACCATCTTTCCTGGCGGGCTGGAGGTTCGAGTTCTGCTCCCTGACGTGATTAGGCTCGCCATGCTGCACTTTATGGAGGGGAAGGGAACCGTTTGGCTCTCCAGCAAGAGAAATATTCTTAATTTCAGCCTCCAATAACACCAGGCCTGGAGATTTTACTCACACCTGTCTTTGCAGCCACCGCAACTTCAAAGGGAGAGGCTGTGTTTGCATCCTGCTGGCCGAGAAGGCAAGCCAACATCCGTAGCTGGAAAGCGGGAGATACAACTCATTTCAAACAAATGAGCTTTTTCCACTTCAGGAGAGAGGGAGGGGGGGGCTTCCCTAGGAGGTCCCCTTTTCCATGCACTCTGAGGCTGCTCAAAGATTAGGGGCTCAACAAACAGCCCTTTTATTCAGACTCGCTTATTTCATATATGAAATTCCTGACCCATTTATGAAGCCTCCACCCCACCCCAACATCCAGCAGGAGGGGCATTTAATCGACGAGATTGTTCGTGATCCTTCTTCCCCAAAATGGCTTCTGGGCGGCAGGACTGCGGTCTCGGCGACGGAGCTGAGGTAGCCACTGTCGCGGAGCCAAATCCTTCCACCTCGAGGCCAAGGGCCCCCCCCCCTTCCTCAAGTCCTGAGCTTCGGTTCGCCGCCCAAGTCTCTTCCCGCGGTTGAAGAACCACCACTGGCCGTTTTAGGCCAGAAGAAAGCCTCTTGTGGTGAACCCCTAGGCAAGCAACTCCTTCGTCTTTGCAGCCAGTAGCTTGTCCAATTCGACAGTGGCATCTTCGGTCATTTGGTGAATCTGAGGCAAATTGAGAAAAGGACGCCGTGTGAATTCTGTGTCTGTGTGTGTGTTTTTAAGAAAACCACCGACAGGCATCAAATAGCAACAATCACTCTGAGATTTTCATCAGAAGGATGAGAACGAAGGGACGTCCATCCTCTCTCAACGACCCCTTAATCCCTTGCGGGGTGGACTCTGGGCAATTGGGTGGCCGAGGTGGCGCAGTGGTTAGAGTGCAGCACTGCAGGCTACTTCAGCAGACTGCAGTTCGGCTGTTCAAATCTCACCGGCTCAAAGGTTGACTCAGCCTTCCATCCTTGCGAGGTGGGTAAAATGAGGACCCGGATTGTGTTGGGGGCAATATGCTGACTCTGTAAACCGCTTAGAGAGGGCTGAAAGCCCTATGAAGCGGTATATAAGTCTAACTGCTATTGCTATTGCTAATTGAATGGAGCTGAGTGTTTACTGGCCGGATGCTTGCCTTATCACCAGTGCGGAGTTTTGTTCGGGAGATAAATTCTCAATGTGCCCAGAGAGAGAAATATCTGCCTCTACCTAGGACTGAACTCACGACCCCCTGATTATGAGGCAAGAGCTCCACTTCTAGGCCACGGCACCACTCAAACATAAGATCGTCCATCTTGGTCAAAAAAAATAAAGGCCGGCACTGAATGAGGCTGCTACGGCTGTCCAGAGGCGACGAGACCTCTGATGTGAGAGGCCACATTTCTGCGTTCTGCAAGGGGGTGTCCCTGCCAGACCAGGACAGGCCAGCCTAGTGGTCAGCCCCAGCCGGCAGCATCCAATCCCTCCGTACCTGCTTCTCTATCAATCGGATGGTGTCCTCCGAGGTGGTGCTTTGGCTTTCTTTGCCTGGTTCATGGCTCCGGTGCGCACTTTCCGCAGGGATTCCTTGGCCTTGTGGGTGAGCTGCTTGGCGACCGTGGCCAGGTTCTCCCTGTGTTCGCGGGTGACTCTGACAGGGAGAGAAGCGAAGGAGAAAAGGAGCCTCTTGGGTGGAGCCTAAACCTTCCACGGCATGGCGGAGCCAAGCGTGAAAATGCCCAGACGTGCAAATTTGAAAATAATAACGGAGAAAATGTTCGAAGGATAAAGGAGGCTGAACCTCACAGAAGGAAGAGGCAGCTGTAACTTACTTACTTTTAACTTAATGCCCCCGTGCCTGGTTTGCCAACTGCACAGGGGCAGATAGGAGAGCGATCCAGAGGGTCAACGTCATTGCCAGAGGATCATGGGTTGCCCCCTCCATCTTTGGACAAGCTTTATAGTTCCCACTGCCTTAAGAAAGTTCAAAACATCCTTAAAGATCCATCTCATCCTGGGCAATTTTTTTTTTGAACTATTACCATCTGGCAGCCGGTACAGGACAATAAAAACAGGGCGAAATAGGCTGAAAAACAGATTCTATCCCAGGGCAGTAACATATTGAATTCTACACTATAATGCAATATTGGGTTATCAATTTCAATTATATAGCATGTGAAGGATGTCCTGTGTGCTTTTATTTTATAGTTTATAATGTACCCTGAAGATGGCATTTGATTTCGTTGTACCATGTGCAATGACAACTAAACTAAACTAAGGCTTGGGTGGTGGATTGCAAGTGTTTTTGGAATAATATCGGATAAGCGCTTGCATTTCTGGCCTTTTTTTAATGATGAGTTTCTGGAGCTGCGGAGATCACACCCTCGACTCAGCTGGCACGGTGTGGGTGGCACCCTCCCTCAGAAGGCAGCCTGGCAATCAAGACACCTGGGCCTCGTCCCCCGAAAGAGTGACAGCGGCCGGTTAAAAAACAAAGGAAGTGGGAGAGGGATGCTCAGATCTTCTCCCTTTTGCCTGTTCTTGGATTTCCCTCCTCTCCAGGAATTCAGATCGGAGGATGACCTGGGAGCATGGTAACAATCAGGCTCCAGCAATTAGGAGGATAATAGCAACCTCCTTCAGAATTAGAGGAGGGGGGGGGGGAGAAGGGACACCGGGAGGGGCAGGAGACCGGGAACTGGATTGGCTGGGGAGGGGGGGGGAGGCAAAGGGATCCCATTCCATCTCCTTCCGTCCCAACAACACAAGTGGCTTTTCTGAAGGAGAGTCCGGTTTAATAACTGCCCCCTTCGTTGGCTGCTGCTAAGGGGCTACCCACAGCTTCCAATGTGGCCCTGACTCAGGTGTAAACATCCACACAGATACCCCAAAGGCTGCCTTTGTTTAAAGGTATAGGTTCCCCTTGCATGTATGTGCTAGTCGTTCCCGACTCTAGGGGGCGCTGCTCATCTCCGTTTCAAAGCCGAAGAGCCAGCGCTGTCCGAAGACGTCTCCGTGGTCACGTGGCCGGCATGACTCAATGCCGAAGGCGCACGGAACGCTGTTCCCTTCCCACCAAAGGTGGTCCCTATTTTCCTATTTTTTAACGTGCTTTAGAACTGCTAGCTGGGACAAGTCACGGGAGCTCCCTCCGTTAACCTGGCGCTGGGGATTCAAACCGCCGAACTGCCGACCTTTCTGATCGACAAGCTCAACGTCTTAGCCACTGAGCCACCCTGTTCAGTTAGTTTAAACCAGTGGTTCCCAACCATGTTTGGTCAAGGTCAACCGTCTCTGCAAACCAGCTGAATGAGGCCACTTGAAGACCCCAAATGACACCCCGGGAGTTGCAGACTGGACATTGGGTTGGGGTGACCGGGGTGGTGGGGAGGGGCCTGGGTAAATGTTTGAAATCAGGTTTCTCTCCTACTACAAATTCTTATTTAAACTTTTCAAAATTACATTTATATTCAGTATTTCTTCCATCCTGGTACTCAAGGCTGCTTATGTGGCCTTCCAACATACATCATATTCAGGCCATGGCCAACCCATGACAATTTACTTTCAACTTGTGGCAGTCTCTAACGATATTCCAGAGAAAGCCTCTTATTTGCTACTTATTTCCAAATTGTTCTTGTTCTACACTAGAGGAAAAACTAGTTAACTTTTCATTTAAGTCCCCCATCTAATTATGGTGCAGCTTTACACATATTAGAGTGGAGAAAGTAGAAGACATTTGTTTCAGTCTTATTACTCTGTAATCTTATATAATCTAGACTCCTTCTTGGGTTCCTGCTCCTATACCCGATTTTGAAAATATGCTGGAGTCAATAAACTGAATCCAAGAAGGGAGATAAGACTACTAGAATATTTTTATTTTAAGATTTCTTTTCCCTCCCTTTCTCTTTCGCCGCTGTTCATTCATGTCCAGTAAAAGTACCTTTTATCTCTACTCAAATGGAGTTGGGGTTTTTTCTTTCTTGGATACTGAATGAGGCACGCCTGACGTTAAGCAAGACACGAAGCGAAAAAAGCGTGAGGGTGTGGGCAGCTGAGGGACGCTTACTTGGGAACCGGCACGAGAATCAGGAGCCCATCGCTTCCGGGTTGAGATTCATCCCGCTCTGTTGGATCGCCTTGACGGCTGCAGCTGTGCTCTGCAACAACGCAGAGATAGGAGGGGGAGGAAAAAAAATGGCAGGGGGGAATTAGCAAATAATTATACCAGACGCCAGAACTCCCCATCAGCGGAGAGCAATCCATCTTGACAGAAGATGGAAACGTTTAGTTTGGTTACCGGCGAGACCAGGAAGTTACATCGGCCGCCTTTGATCAAACTGAATTGCAAGCTGCAGGATGCCCCCCCCCCAATTCCTTTCCTCCTGCTCCCACCCCCCCAGGATCGAAGATATCGGTGAAGAGGCTTCAGGGGAGAGGGGGGGAAGAAGGAGACTGACTAGGCGAGCGAGGAAGAAAGCAGAAAGGGAGACGGGAGCCATCTTGACGGTTTGAAGCAACACAGATTGCCAAGGAGGCAGCAAAACCCTCCCAGGGGGCTCGGGAGTCTTGCAAGATGCAGGAGGAAGGCAGATGAAGGATTCCAGGATGGGCCTGTGGCTGCCAAAGGCTTCAACGTGGTCCTGTGTGGGGCTTGGAGGGAAGGCCTCAATCACGTTAACTCGTTCCACATTGCACCGGGCAAGTGTGAAAATGAAGGGGATTAGCACCATGCCTGTTCTTCGCATCTCTGGATTTTTTCTGGCAGGCGGTTGCTGGAAAACTCTGTGTTCCTCCACCGCCCCCACCCCCCCACCTTTTCCTTCCCCCCCAGGCGCAGCTTTTGTGCCACACACAGCCCTTCGGCAGCCAGCAGAGCGAGGAAGACCGTGGGTTTTCCGAGGCGCCTAAGCTGACCCTCTCTTGGCATTGTTAGCTCTTTTCTCTCAACAAAAAACAATCTGTTTTGTTCTCTCTTAAGAGAGGAGTCACAATGGAGCAGGGAGGAAAAACTCCCAGTTCTGCAGAAGCTGTGCTGCCATTCGTGGCTTAGGCGGGAATATCAAAGTGTGGGAGCCCAAAAAAAAAAAGGATCCGTGCTCCCGAGGAGCTTGCGTTCTGAGCCACCGCAGGCGCAACGGCAGGGCTGCGAGTCCTCCTGGCAGCCGTAACTGGGAAGGAAGCCAAAGTGGGGGGGGGAACAGTAGCGTTTCCACACCCAGGGGGGCTCCTGGGATCTGCCAGGGGGACGGAACGAGGAACCTACTCACTTCTGGAAAGCTGTTCATGTTGACCACTAGCAGCTGTGCGGAATGCTGGGAGATCTGTGCCAGCTGGTTTAGCGGAAATTTCCCGTCCTTGGTGGTAACGATGATCGAATCAAGAGCCCCTGAAATGAGAAATGCGACGGTAGCAAAGCCCTTCGCGACCCCAGCTCAGGTGTTAGCGTTACTCCCCTCCTTTTAATTGTGTCTTCCTGCTTTTCTTGTACCGCATTACATTTACCCACGCCCACCTTCGTCTTCTACAGCTTTGGGATCAACTCGGAAAGCTCTCGATATCGGGCTGCTTCTAACAAATACACTGGGCGTAAAAACATCCGCAAAACAGTGTGCATTATGGGGGGGGGTGTAACGTTCCGTTCGCTGACGGCTGGCCCTGGTTGCGAGACTTTGCCCAGTCGGGAGTGAGTGAAAGGCTGGCGACACAGGTTATCACGTCGGGGTCACCAAATGTAACGTTCCCGTAGTTCGTCCATGAGGCCAATGTGGAGAAAAGACAGGACACGACCTTTCTCGGGATGGAGCGACCCAGATTGGGGGTCTGAGAGCCCCTTTTATTGAGATAGGACAAAGGCAGAGGAGCAATAGCATGTGGTTAAAAACAGCCTGTAAAAGTACAATTTCTAATCTACTGCTCAGGGAAGTTCTGTCTATAATATGGTCAAATCCTGGGCGTCATTGGTAGGGCACATCTCAGGATTTATGTTATGAACTATCAGGATGTTATGGGGTTTTAGGAGTTTGTTTTCTCCTGTGTGGTTCAGCGTGGCTCTGCATGCCCCGTTATGAACTGGGCCATGGGTGACCCACACCTACACAAGGAACTATATTACAACAGGGGGGAAAGCGGAGTTTTAAGCGGCAGAATATTTTGAAATTCGATATGAACGTATTTGCCATGAGCAAGAAAATATCATGATGAGTTGGAGAGCACCCTAAAAACTGCCGAGAGAGAGAGAGAGAGAGAGAGAGAGAGAGGGAGGGAGGGAGGGAGGGAGGGAGGGAGGGAGGGAGAGAGAGAGAGAGAGAGAGAGAGAGAGAGAGAGAGAGAGAGAGACCTGCTCACCTGGGTTGGTTTGATGCTCAAAGTTTTGTTGAAATTTTCCTGCAGGTTTTTGACCACTGAGCTCATCTCTTCGCTTAGCTGTTCCAGGCTGATGATGTCCTCTACCAAGGAGGTGTTGATGTTGATGCGGACCTGACCTTTCCCTTTAGCTGCAGAGAGCAGAAGCCAAGGTAGTTTCCTCACTCGGGCTTAGTGAGTGAGTTAGTTAGTAGTTGGCTTACTTTATTGTCATTGCACATGGTACAACGAAATTAAAGGCCGTCTTAGCAATAGCAGTTAGACTTATATACCGCTTCATAGGGCTTTCAGCCCTCTCTAAGCGGTTTACAGAGTCAGCATATCACCCCCCACAGTCTGGGTCCTCATTTCACCCCACCTTGGAAGGATGAAAGGCTGAGTCAACCTTTGAGCCGGTGAGATTAGAACCGCTGAACTGCAGATAGCAGTCAGCTGAAGTGGCCTGCAGTGCTGCACCCTAACCACTGCGCCACCTCGGCTCTTCAGTGTACATTATAACTATAAACATAAAAGCACAAACACACATCCTTCACATGCTATATAACTGCAATTGAAAACCCAATATTGCATTATAGTGTAGAATTCAATATAGTTACTGCCCTGGGATAGAAGCTGTTTTTCAGCTGATTTGGCCCTGTTTTTATTGTCCTGTACCAGCTGCCTGATGGTAATAGTTCCAAAATAAAAAAGGTTGCCCAGGATGAGATGGATCTTTAAGGATGTTTTGAACTTTCTTAAGGCAGCGGGAACTATAAAGCTCTTCCAAAGAGGGGAGGGGGCAACCCATGATCCTCTGGGCAATGGCGTTGACCCTCTGGATCGCTCTCCTATCTGCCCCTGTGCAATTGGCAAACAAATTCAGGAGCGCCCTTGAAGTAGGGCCGCTTGTTCCACATAGTGACCTCTGCCAACGCCATCTGTCATTAGAAAAGATTAAGCATCATCCTATTGCCCTCTCATTCTGGGCTCCAAAGCCCTAATGGTTTTGGAGGGGTATCTGTGGGGATTCTCAATCATCAAAAGTGCTTTTCCAAAAGACCAATGGACTTTCTCGGGTTTTTTTTTTTTTTTTGTTTCCTAGAAATATTCTGCTTCTCATCCAAGAAGAACTGAAGAAGCTTCTTGGATGAGAGGCGAAATATTTTCAAGGAAAAAGAAGACAAGAAAATCCAGTTGCCTGTAATGCAACTGTCTGTTATGGGATGTATAGGTTATAGGATGGGGAATAGAGCAGTTTTAGCCTTTGCACGTTTTCCTCTGTCGGAGATGGCGAGCCTCCCAGTTCCTAAAAGGGGGAATTGGAAGCGGTGGTCCCAAGGACCCCTTCCGCCTCCTGGGCCTTGGACACCCACAGCTTTCCTCACCTTTAGCCTTCTTCGTGGCCAGCATCCTGACTCGTGGGGTCTCGAGAGCCCAGCCCAGCAGCAGGAGGGGCCTGGGCTCCGGAGGGGCTTGCCAAGGGGGGCGGCAGAGCAGGGGAGGCAACCGCCGGAGGCTTCGGAGGGGCCCAGCCATGGCGCTGCCCTTGCCCAGCTGCAAAAAAGAGAGCAGAACTTTGGTTAATAGTCCTTGTTAGTCTGTGCCCCGTTGCTCAATTAGGGGCAGCTGCCCTACGCCCAAGGGGAGAACTGGGGATCCTGGAAGGGGGGGGGAGCATTGTAGAGTGGAGGGAGGCCCCTCCCTTGCAGGGAACATCCCCCTCCCAAAAGTCCTGGTCTTTCACGTAGAAAGTTTTTATTTTCCATTTTCATAGCATATAATCACATGTATACTATTACATAGTCAATATCATGTTGTATTATTAAGTAATTACATCAATTCATCTTACCATCAACTACCAAAGAAGAAGAAAAAAAGTTATTGGCTCTTCTGCTCTCCATACACCATATTTATACCTTATCCGACACTTTCTTCCCCCTTTCTCCTCCCCCTTCTACATCCTGTCTTCCCTCCATCATTTTCTACTCTACTTCCCCTTCCTTTCTCCTTCTCCTCTCTCCCCTTACCACTCCTCTTTATACACCTCATCTCCCCCCCCTTACCCTCTCTCCTATCCCTCTCTTCCTATCTTTCTCCTCTCCTCTGCTTCCCACTCTTCCTCTCATTCACTTGGTGTATTTCAGCTTCTGAGCAGACTCCCTTTTGTGTTGATGGTATTTATAATTCCATTTCAGCAAAAGTCCTGGTCTTTCAAAGTGAGTCGAGACAATTGCCCTCCTTCCTTCCCCAAATCATGACTGTTGAATTATCAACAGGATTTACAGCAGCCATCCAACTTGGCTTGCTTGGAGACCAGGAGCCAGCCACCCCCCCGGGGGTATGTGGGGGGGTGGGCTTCCGTGCAAACCCGCCTCCCAGCCAAGCTGAATTTCTATTATTATTAATAGTAATATTTAATATATTAATAATAATAATAATTTGGGGGAAAGTAGACGGGCACAGGACTCCCCAGCCACTAGGATGGAAGTGGATTCAATACATACTTGCAAAAAGCTGCTGGTGTCTCCCCTTCTTCCGGGCACGCCCCCTCCCAGGACACGCCCCCTCGGGCGCCTCCCTCTTCCTCGCCTCTGTGGAGCAAGCAAGGCATAGGCCAGTTGAAAGGGGGGGGGGAGAGGGCGTCGCGCGGCTGTGACGTCATTCCTGCCGCGCGGCCGTGGCTGCTGCGTGACGTCGACGTCCCGCGCCGCCGAGTGCCCCTTCGGCGCGGAGGAGTGACGCGCGGGACTGGCAGCCCGGGCGACGCGCTGAGGAGGAGGAGGAGGAGGTCGCGGAGGGGGGGGGGGGGGCAAGAGAGGCTGCACTCTGTACATGCTCAGAGACGCCGGGTGTGCACCCTACTAGCCTGCTCGGGAGCCCGGATGGCGGGGGCGGGCCGAGGGCCTCCGCAGAGCCTGCGCCTGGAGAACGCCTCGCTGCTGTCCGAGGGGGCCCTGCAGGACGGGCACCGCCTCTGGATCGGGAACCTCGACCCCAAAATCACCGAGTGAGTCCGGCGGGGGAGGGAGGGGCGGGGCGGTTGGGGGGCGGCAGACGACCCCTCAGTCCCCCTGGGTGGAGCCCAGGCCCCTCCCCTCTCGGAGGAGGGGGAGGAGGGGGCGTCCTTCCCACTGGGGTCTCCTGCCGCCCCCTCCCCAGCAGAGAAGCCCTCCTCCAGTCCCCGTCCCCTTGGAGCTGCTCCTGAGCCCCATTCCCTGCCTGCGCCCCCACCCTCAGGACCCCCGTGGGGGGGGGAGGAAGACAGCCCCCCTCCCCAGCCCAAAGACCCTCCTTGCATCCCCTCTTTGAGCTGCTCCTGAGCCCCCTTCCCTGCTTGCGACGTCTGCCCTTGGCCCCCACCCTCGGGACCCTGGCGGGGGGAAGGCCTACAAGGGAGCAATTGCAACCCCCCCCCCCCCGCCCAATCCCAGCCCAAAGACCCTCCATGCATCCCCTCTCTGAGCTGCTCCTGAGACCTTTTCCCTGCTTGGGATGGCTGGACTTGGCCCCCACCCTCAGGACTTTCATGGGGGGGGGAAGCCCTCCAAGAAGGCAATTGCAGCCCCCCTCCCTCCCCATCCCAGCCAAAAGACCCTCCTTGCATCCCCTCTTTGAGCTGCTCCTGAGCCCCCTTCCCTGCTTGCGACGTCTGCCCTTGGCCCCCACCCTCGGGACCCTGGCGGGGGGAAGGCCTACAAGGGAGCAATTGCAACCCCCCCCCCGCCCAATCCCAGCCCAAAGACCCTCCATGCATCCCCTCTCTGAGCTGCTCCTGAGACCTTTTCCCTGCTTGGGATGGCTGGACTTGGCCCCCACCCTCGGGACCCTGGCGGGGGGAAGGCCTACAAGGGAGCAATTGCAACCCCCCCCCCGCCCAATCCCAGCCCAAAGACCCTCCATGCATCCCCTCTCTGAGCTGCTCCTGAGACCTTTTCCCTGCTTGCGACGTCTGCCCTTGGCCCCCACCCTCGGGACCCTGGCGGGGGGAAGGCCTACAAGGGAGCAATTGCAACCCCACCCCCCCCCCCGCCCAATCCCAGCCCAAAGACCCTCCATGCATCCCCTCTCTGAGCTGCTCCTGAGACCTTTTCCCTGCTTGGGATGGCTGGACTTGGCCCCCACCCTCAGGACTTTCATGGGGGGGGGGAAGCCCTCCAAGAAGGCAATTGCAGCCCCCCCTCCCTCCCCATCCCAGCCCAAAGACCCTCCATGCATCCCCTCTCTGAGCTGCTCCTGAGACCTTTTCCCTGCTTGGGATGGCTGGACTTGGCCCCCACCCTCAGGACTTTCATGGGGGGGGGAAGCCCTCCAAGAAGGCAATTGCAGCCCCCCTCCCTCCCCATCCCAGCCAAAAGACCCTCCTTGAGTCCCCTCTTGGGGCTGTTCTGCTTCTGAGCCCCTTTTTACCTGCCTGGGACGGCTGGCCTTTGTCCCCTTGATCTGGACCCGGGTGGGTGGGTGGAGCGCAGGGCGGCCCCCTCCAAGGCAGCAAAGACAAACTCCCCCCTCCCCCCCCCCGGGTCTCTAAGGCTGCAGCTGCCTGTGCCCCTCCCTTCTCCCCCCCCCCCCCGCTCTGTTTCTGGTGGCATCAAACCCGAAGTGGGTGCGCGTTTGACATTCCCTTGGCCTTCCGTGATTAGTGCATTTAAATTGCCTGCTAACATGTTTGAGCCCCTTGAAGTGGGGCAATTAAACACCGAGGAGGAGGAGGTGAGCTTGATTGCCGGGAGGGAGATTAGCCAGCGGCGTTGGGGCAACCGCTTTCCCCCACCCTCCACCCCCACTTTGCCAAACAATCTCCGATTTATGCATTCCAAGTGGCTGTCTTGTCTTATCTCCCCGATATTGTCTGCCTCTCAGCTGTGGAAGCAATTTTTGCCCGGCTCCGTCTTCTTCTCCCATCCGCAAGTGGTTCTTTTTTGTTCCAAGGGCTCTTCTTTTCAGCTGGGCCGAGTCCTAATCGCGCCTCTAAGTGGGAATCCGTCATTAATGCCCTCTTGACGAGGATTCATTCAGGGCTGCGCTAACCGGCCTCTTCTCTCTTTTGCATTAATTACCATTTTTTGGCTCAGTGTTTGTATTGCCGGGGTTGAGCAATTTGGTGGCGGCTGCTCAGCTGACGGGCGCCCGCCAAAAGGGAGGCTTTTCAGCGCGTGGATTTGTGTTGTGAAGTTTTTGGAAGTTAAAAGCATCCCCGAGCACAAGGAGATTGGCAGGCTTGGGAATCTGAGATTCATTTCCCCCCCGCAAAAAAAAGCAGGCATCGTGTGGATCACTGCGCTGCCTATGACAGCCGTTGCGTAGAGTTTTCGGTTCTGCAAAATGCTATGATATAACGGTACGAAGACCCTTCGAGGCCTCCCAAGCAGGTGCGATATGGAACATTTGGCATTGAGGCCCACTTGATTTACGTTTTATGCCGCGAGAGAATGTCCATCCCTTAGTATTTTCACACGTTCAGAATAACAGAACAGAAGCTTCCGCGGGCTCCTTTCTGGCCCATTTTTTTGCGCGCTTCAGTTTGCTTCCGTCCACCTGTCTTCCAGGTGAGAATTCTGCCCTTCCTTCTGTGATAAAACCCGCTTGCATTGCGGCCTTAAGGGGAAGCAAGCGTGGCCTCTTTACAGGCACCTCCCCTTAAGGTCCACACGGAGGGATTGTCCTCGCCTAAATGGCTTTAGCATGTGGCTGGGGCCATTCCCATATCCTTAGGCGAGCATTGTTTGCCGCAACCTTCAACTCGGCCCTTGAATAGCGCTTAGGGTGCCAGGAGGAAAACTGGCGGAAAAGGAAATGGGACTTGGACAGATTGTCTGGCCTGTGTTTCGGATGGCAGGAAGTAGGAACGGGGCCTACTCTCCTTCCTCTGCCTGGGGCTTCTGGTCCCAGGTACCCCATCAAAATAGCTCTGGTAATTTTCAGCAACCCGGCTTCCTGTTCCCTGGCTGTAATGCAGCTCTTTCGGTTACTCAGAGCCAATTTTAGCGCCTTGTAAGTAACGGTCAGCAATGTCGGAAGTAGAGAATTGGGCAGAGAAAAAAGAGATTTGGAGAGGATGAACGCGAAGCAAAAACTTACATTGACGAAACAAGTTCTGGGCAAATTCTTACTCCTTTCAATGTGACTTGCAAATACAGATTCAGGAATTCAAACGACAACCACAATTATTTTGTTGCTCCTCTGCCTGGCATGACAATTTGCCCTAAAAGTAGAATAGGAATAGAATAGAAATAGAATAGAAATAGAATAGAAATAGAATAGAAATAGAATAGAAATAGAATAGAAATAGAATAGAAATAGAATAGAAATAGAATAGAAATAGAATAGAAATAGAATAACAGAGTTGGAAGGGACCTTGGAGATCTTCTAGTGCAACCCCCTGCCTAGACAGGAAACCCTATATTATTTCAGACAAATGGTTATCCAACATCTTCTTAAAATAATATTAAAATAATATAAATAATAATCTTCCCTTGAGAGTCCCAGAATTGAGTGTCGTAGGAAGATACATAGATAGCTCTGTAGGGAGATTATCATCTATTAACCCAAGATTCAACCTCCTGCCTGTCATTTCTTTTTCTTTAGACTCCAGATAATGTTCATCTTGTAATAGAATTCGAGTCAGACAAGGACTTGGCAAAGTGGACAAAGAAAGATGCCAGGGATATTCTTAACTGCCCATACCAGAATCCTGCTATCGCTGTGCCTGGGGATTCACCAGCTAGCACTTGAGCTGATGCGATAGAGTGTTTCCTTTCCCTTGGCCTGGAACTTAAGCAGGGAGACTTGGAAACTGCTCCGTTACTCTTTCGGGAAGCAACCCAAGGAAAGCCCCGTGTTGAATTCGGGTGAATTTTAGGTTTGATGAACTCAGCCAAACAGGCCACAGAGTTGCCAAAGGAAATCTAGTCAGGTTCCCCCAAGGCGAGTTGCGAGATGTTTTTCGTTTCGAGAACAGGATGAGGCCGTTTGGGACTAAGGAAAACAAGCACATTTGCCAAAGAGAGGAGATAGTGGGGAGGTGTGGGGGGAAGGTAGGGGGCAGAGGGAGAACAGGGGTGTTTTTATGCTTCTAACAATAGCTAATAAATCATGAGATGACTTCCAGAAATAAATAAGCCTAAATTATACGGCATGTCTTGGTGGCTTATTGTAGGGACGATGCCCGCAAATTAGCTACCATATAAGGATAGGTTATAAAAAGAAGAGTATTGCGATCCAACTGGAGAGAGAGAGAGGTTAAAATATGACTGTACTTATAATTGCTCTGAAGAATATCAGAAGCCATCTGCCTTTTTCCTAATTTTCTTAAACTCTTTTCTAGCGTTTTTTTGTTTGCTTTTTTCATTTTCTTTTTTTTCCCCCTTACTTTCTAAGTTGGGCCAGTTTTCACACACACACACACACACACCCCATTCCTGGAAAATATTTGGGATTACCTGCTCTGGGAGACTGCTTCAATTCCTGGAATTTTCTCAGTTTTCTCAGTCATTTCAAGGAAATGGCTGCGTTGGGGGGAACCCACAGGAAGAGCTGCAGCTGGCCAGGGAAGCTGTGGATTCCCTTCACCCCGCCAAAGGTCCGCAATGACCCCATGTTGGCCCTACCATGTTCCATTTGCCCATCTGACACTGGACGTCAGCTTTTGGCCGCAGTCCTGAAATGCCTTCGGTCAAAAGAAGAAAGAAAGAAAGAGAGAGAGAGAAAGAAAGAAAGAAAGAAAGAAAGAAAGGGAAAGGGAAGAAAGAAAGAAAGAAAGAAAGAAAGAAAGAAAGAAAGGGAAAGGAAGGGAGGAAGGAAGGAAGGGAAGGGAGGAAGAAAGAAAGAAAGAAAGAAAGAAAAAGAAAGAAAGAAAAAGAAAGAAAGAAAGAGCATAACTTTTCTTCTTTAATTGAGCTGGGTTTCCCTAACAGAATAGCAATAGCAATAGCAATAGCAGTTAGACTTATATACCGCTTCATAGGGCTTTCAGCCCTCTCTAAGCGGTTTACAGAGTCAGCATATCACCCCCCACAGTCTGGGTCCTCATTTCACCCACCTTGGAAGGATGAAAGGCTGAGTCAACCTTGAGCCGGTGAGATTAGAACCGCTGAACTGCTGATCTAGCAGTCAGCCTGCAGTGCTGCATTTAACCACTGCGCCACCTTGGCTCTATGGAAGAAGTGCTCACCTCCTTTGTCCTATCTTCCAGATATCACCTTCTCAAACTCCTGCAGAAATTCGGCAAAGTGAAGCAGTTTGACTTCCTCTTCCATAAGTCGGGGGTCCTGGAGGGGCAGCCCAGGGGCTACTGCTTCGTGAACTTTGAGACCAAGCAGGTAGGTTGAGCCTTGGCTTAACTTAGGCCAGACCTTCACACGTCTCTGCAGCTCAGCAGCCTTTCTCAAGGTTTTTTTTTCCCCCCTCCTTCAGGAGGCAGAGCAAGCCATCCATTGCCTCAACGGGAAGCTGGCCCTCTCCAAGAAGCTGGTAGTGCGGTGGGCTCACGCCCAGGTCAAGGTGAGCCTGCTCCCTGTCTCTGTTCTGACTGAGGCTTCCCAAGAGCATCATGCAGACTCCTTGTCCCCACAAAAAAAACCCCTTTCCTTAATTGTGAATTCTGCTCATTCGCCTCTAGCAAAGTCTTTCAAGGGAGGATTTACAGTCACAGACCTTATCTGGCTTGGAGAGCTGCCAAACAGTCTGCAAAACTTGGCAAGGAGTGTCAGAGAGTCACAAACCAATGAAGTGTACTGATTGTCTCCTGCAAAAGCCCACTCCCCTTTTGCTCCTCTTTTATTCCTTTTGGGAGGGGCCATTCATCGTCCCCCTGTGGCTTTACTCCCAAGTCGACGCCTGTTCTTTAGCTGTTCTCTTTGTCTGGCAATTCTGCATATGCGCACTCTGGGAACAGGCTCCAGCTGTTCTTCTGCCTCACTGATGTCTGACTCCGAAGGCAGCTGATAACTGTCATATGGCCCTGGCCCCCTCTCTGCCTCTGCCCTCCTCCGAGCCTTCCCCAGACTCCAGGACTGGCCCAGGTTCCTCCCCAACCTCCTCACTGTCGGACTCTGCTGCCAGCCCCGCTGGTGGGCCACAACAGTTTCTGCCGGTGTCAGAGTAGGCCCCACTTTCCTACCCCAACAGGCTGATGTTCCTTCACCTCTCTGCGAAGTTGGTTGAGCTGCACAACAATCTTCATGCCCAACACAACCATCTTTAGGAAGACTTCCCGAGGCCACTTACATATTAAAACAGCCACGGGGAGAAATCCATTTGCTTTTTGATGAGTTTAACCAATATTACCTGACCTCCCCTGTGTTGATGGAGGTTCCATTATTAAGTAAAAATGGCCCATTGGTGCCACCGTCCGAAGGGCCACAAGGACATCCCTGCTTCAGCTGGGGGCTTAATTTCTGCTCTTTCTCCCCCCCCCCTCCCTGCCAGAGGTATGATCAGAATAAGAACGAGAAGACCCTTCCCATCAGTCTGGAGCCGTCTTCCAGCACCGAGACCCCCCAGTCCAACCTGAGGTAAGATCTGCCTCTAATTGGTGGAGGTGGGAGAGGGGGGTAACTGTCCTTTGACAATCAGCTAGACCCCCGAAGAGCAGAAGAGGGTTTTTTGGGGTCCGGGACATTCTTCATCCTTTATTTCAGTGTTTTCAACCTTGGCCACTTGAAGATGTCTGGATTTCAACTCCCAGAATTCCCCAGCCAGCATTTGCTGGCTGGGGAATTCTGGGAGTTGAAGTCCAGACATCTTCAAGTGACCAAGGTTGAGAAACACTGCTTTAGTTGAAAGAGTTTTCTTTGGGAGAAGCTGCAAGTTTCATGACTGAACAGGGAAAGGACACAAGTTTCATTTTGGCAGAGTTTTATCTGGCGCTGCGGTCAGAAGTAAAAGCTTTGAAAAGGCTGACTTTGCAAGCTCCCCTTAGGACCAATCTTGTTCCATGGGTTTCTTGGTAATGGTGATTCGTGGCTGCCTTTCAACCAATAATAACCTTGCCGTGTTTCGTGCGTCATGGTTAGCTGTGGCTGAATTATTATCTAAAGAGAACCTCCCTGTATAAAACGGGGGATAAGAAGGCAGGACAGCTTGAGGGCCAAGCAGCCCAGGACACAGGAGAGCCTCCCTTTGCTAATCTCAAATCCTTGAAGGAACGAACGTGGCGTCACTTAGCTATTCAGGGACAGCGACGGAAGCTCGTCAGGCTCTTCAGCCTCGACCTGCAGGATCAAATGCACCTCTTGTTGGGGGGAGTCAGCACATGGGACTCACAGCCACCTGTGGGGATTGGGTGATTAAAGAAAAGGGACCTGGAGGAGGGTGTGGCTTGAACCCTGGGACAGCTGGGGGGCGTTGGGGGGAACTAGCTCCTGCACGCATGGCCTTCTGACTCGCGATCCCGGCTACAGATTAGGATGCCGTTTCATTCTTGTTCACTCTGCAGCGTCAGTACGAAGATCAAAGCCATCGAAACCAAGCTGAAAATGATGTCGGAGAATCCCGACGCCGAGCTGCCCCCGGCAGCCCCCTACACGTACTTCAAGGCCCCCGAGAAAAAACGGACTGGCCCCTACTCCAGAGCCGCTTGGAAGTCCAAGAGATGATGAGCAGGTGCCGTCAGCACCGTCCTCTGGCGCTCTCGGCTGATGGGAAGCCAGCTCGGAGGGACCGGGACTGGCCCTGCCCCGGCCTGGCTTCGTGGTGTGGGGGACTGCTGCCGCGATTCCTCCTCGGCACACACAGAAGCCAAAAACTCCTCGGAGGAAACCGGCTGTAACGCCATCCATAAATGTGTATAGAACTTCTCCAAGAAACTCGACTGGTTTAGTAGTAAAACCAGATTTTTTCCCCCTCCCCCTGTGTGGCTAGCTAGATCCAGCTCCAGAGTTCGAGATGAGTGTGTGTGTTTGTGTTCCAGTATGTTTTCACCACTTCAGTATTTGTTTTGCTCTGAAGATAACAAAAGTTCTGACGAACTGATGGTCTGTCCAGAATATTATCTCTATCCAGTAAAAAAAAATAAAAATGGTGCTTTGGGTTTGCAAGAGAAAAATCAGAGTTTCTTGCAACTTGAAGCCCAGGAACGTCCCCCCCCCCCCAAAAAAAGGGGGGTAATGAAATTGGTAATATTTGTCTGTGAGTAACAACTGCATTGAACACATCTGGGCATTGTATCCATTCTTTTTCTAAAGGGAACATCACAGGAATAAACTTTTAGCCCACTTTTAAAAGTGTTCCTTGTTCAACTCGGATCATTTCTCAAAGTCTCTCACATCAAAACATAAATTAATCAGAATCCGGGTGATTTATTTATTTTTTTGAACCAAACGGCTGTGATTAAGCACGGGGAGGACCAGCCAAAGGATTGGGAGTGGAGAAGTGAGGAGAAAGTCGGCCTTAGGAGCTTCCTGGGCGGCCCTTGAGATGATGCAGCTGGAGACTCTCCATGAGGAGAAAGTACCACATACAAGCAATCGAAGAAGACACACCCTATTATATGTTTCATGAGCCATTGAGGGAATGACTGGCTAGGTAGAGAAGAAGGGGGGCGGATTCCCCTTCTCCACCCCCCCTGCCCAAAATCTCGTGCGGCCTTTGAGAAGATGTTTCGCTTGGAAGAATTTGGTAACCACATTTCCCATTTCCTTTCCGGCAAGGAATATTTATTTTAATGAGCGTTTTCACCTCCCTCAAACCGCACTGGCTCTTCTAGGAATAAGGGAGGGGGTGGGGGCTTCTGGATTTCGACCCTGGTGGGGCAGGGTAGGAAGGAGGCCCGAAAAAGTCCTCTGCTCAATCACGGTGATTATCCTCCGTCTGGGCCCTGAACATCTCTCGTTACATTCTCCAAAAGGGCTTCAGGGAAAAACACACACACCGAGGCAAGAGACGCACCTTCCCCTCTTCCAACTGCCCGGAGTTAGCTCCCAGGTGAGGCACCCAGGTGACTCCCAAGGTGGCCCGAGGCCCCTCAAGTTGGGCAACCTGTTGGATGGTCACCTGTGAATGGGACACCTCCCAACGCCCTTCACAGAAAGCGGGCAGGTACATTCCCAGACCAGGTGCTTCTCTACCTGGGAGGTGAATGCTAGAGGGGGCTTAGCCGGAGTCCCTCTGCTGACAGCCCTGGAAAGAACTCTGCACGCCCTCAGGAGCCGGCTGTGTCCTCCGGGTTGTGTTTTCGGTCAGGAAGATGCCGGGGAGACCCAGGCCAAGCCTCCCGCTCTCCTTGTGTGCTCCCGGCCTCTCCTTCCTCCCCGCCCTATTTAGCCGCAAGCAAGGAAGGAGGGACTTGGAGGCGGAGGGTGGGGGGCATCGTCCCAGGCAAAAGGGGGGGGGAGGAGGAAAAAGTCCTCTCCAGCAGCTGTATGCGCAGCGGTGGGCGAGTGGCGTCTGGGCGGCCGCGGCTGCAGAGGGGAGCTCCTTATGGTGCCCCCCATGTTCTGGAAGAATGAGCCCCCAGGCGAACAGCCTTCCATTGAGGTGAGCCTGGAAAGCAGGTGGGGGGGGGGGAAATGGGAGACAAAAGGTGAGTTTTCCCAGCCTGGAGATCTGTCCCGGGATGATGGGAGGGCCAGGCTCTGTCCTGCTCCCTGGGGAGGGGGAGATCTGGGGGGGGGGTGTCCTTGTTTGTCTAGCCTGGGGGTATCTGGTAGCCAGGAGCTCCCCTCCCTTCCCTGCCCTGCATTTTTCCCGGGGGGGGGGGAGACTTTGGGTTGGGTCCAATGTTCCTATATGTTCCCTTTTTGGGGAGAGCGGTGGGGGCCTTCCAATGGAGGAGATGTTCAGGTTTCCCCCCCCCCACACACACACACCTTTCCAGGTATCGTTCAATGTTGTTGATTGGAAGGGGGGGGTGTGGTTCTTAAGCGCCAGGAAATTTGGGGATGGGGGGGGCGGAATGCAGCGTCTTGTACCTTCTGGGAGGACGGAGGTGCCCTTCTCTTTTTTTTGAGGGGGGGGTCCCCTCTTCCCGTGGCTGGAGGGAGACAAGGGCAGCGAGAGGGGCGCAGGAGAGCCTGGCGTGCCCCCCCCTCCCCCCAAAAAAACCCCAGGCTGATTGCCAGGTGCGCGCGCGCCTCTCTGGCCCGGCGGCGGGGCTAAATGCAGGTGCTTCGGGGCGGCGACTTGGGGGGAAGCAGGAGGAGGCGCGGCGGAGGCGCGGCTGGTGCCGCTGCTGTCCTGGCTGGGCAGAGCGAGCGGGGCGCGCGGCGGTTGCCTCCGGAGCCGCTGCCCGAGGTGCCCTCGCCCCCCCCCCCACCACAATCCCCGCGTCTCTCCTCTCCTCCCCACCCTCCCCGCCCGCCGCCCCCGCCGGCTGCTTCAGACGCATCGCGCTTTCCGCCTTGCCCGCCGCGCGTCGCTGGACGCCGAGCCCATGGCCGCCCCGAAGTTGCGCTCCGTCGTCCGGACGGCGCGGCTGTAGGTGGGGGGCTGGAGCCCCCCGGACGGAGCCCGGCTGCCGCCAGCCCCGCCGCCACCGCCGCCGCCCTCCTCTGGCATGGTAAGCCTCCGACGGGGAGGACGGAGCCCGGCTCTCGGCGGGCTGGGGTGGGGGGCTCTCGGCGGCTGACCCCCCACTCTCCCCCTCTTTCCGCGGCTCCCGCAGGCCCAGCCCGACGGGGAGGCGCTGCCCGGCGCCCTGGAGAAAGAGGAGGCGCGCTCGGGCGCCAGCACCCCGTCCACGCCGTCCGTCTGCTCGCCGCCTTCCTCCGCCTCGTCCTCGCTGCCTCCGGGCGCCAAGAGCCTCTGCTCGAGCTGCGGCCTGGAGATCGTGGACCGCTACCTGCTGAAGGTAAGGGCGCTGGCGGGCGCGGGCCGGGAGCCGGACCGGGCCTCGCCTAGCGCGCTTCTCCGTCGCCCGCAGGTGAACAATCTGACCTGGCACGCCCGCTGCCTGGAGTGCTCCGTCTGCCGGACGCCGCTCCGCCAGCAGAGCAGCTGCTACGTCAAGAACCAGGAGATCTTCTGCAAGGTGGACTACTTCAGGTAGGGAGGGCCAGGCGCCCGGGAAGGAGGGAGGGAGAGAGGGAGGGCGGCCGGCCCCGCTTGCCCACCGTCGGCGCAAAAGGCGACGGCGGAGCCGGCTTCTCCCCGCTTAGACGGGGCCGAGCGGAGCAGGCCCCGGCCGCCCGCCTTGCTCCGGATGGAGCCTCCGTCCGCCTCCTTCCGCGAGCTCCGCCGCCGACCGTGGGAAAGGAGCCGAGCCGACAGCAGCCGCTTTCCCTGGGGACGGGCGCTGCAGGCCAAGCGGAAGGCTCGCTGCAGCTGGGGGGGGGGGTCCTTGCTAAGCTCTCCCCTCCCTGGGAAGGGACGGAAGAGCCCCAGAGAGCAGCCAGCAGCCGCGGCGGCCTGCGCTGCCCCCAGACCCCCGAAGCGCCCGCAACCCGCTTGGCCCTTCCGATCTCGTCTGCGGCGGGGCAAAAAAGTCAGCGCGGGGGGGGAGCTTAATTGCGGTGCCAGCAATCTCCTCCCCCTGCGGTGACTGGAGGCCGATTCCAGGACCCCCAACGCCGCCTCCCCCCCCCCCCCGTCTCTTCCCCCTCGCTCCGCTTCTGGCTCTCCGCCTCGCAGCCCTGCAAGTGGCAGCCGACGCTTGGAGCATCTCGGCCTCGCCCTCCCCAAACTCTGGAGCCGGCTGGAGGAGCCGAAAGGGCGCATCGCTTCTGGCCCCCGAGAGTCCCGATGGGGCGTTCTCCCCCGCAGCTTTTGGGACCGGCCTGCGGGTCCAAGGAGAGGGGAGGGTGGGCGAACGGATCCTCGGAGCAGACGCTGCCCGAGGGCGCTGGGTTTTTGGAGGAGAGCTCAGCTAGGGGCCCAACATTCCTGGCGGAGGGCGCAAATCGCCTTCCCTTCCCGCCTCCTCTCCGCGGGTTTGCGAAGGGCGCAGGTCTGCCTGGCTCCTTTCCAAAAGGGTTTCGTTCGGAAGCATCCAAATTCGTTGGGGACCCCCCCTCCCCTGGCCTGGGCCACCTTCTCCGCTTCTCTTCCGTTGCAGTGGCGGGGAAGGGAGATCCGTTTTCCCAAATAGAGTAGTACTTAAAAGTTGCGCGCTTCTCCGCCGGGAGATGTGCCTCTGGCGCGGGCTCGGAAAGCAGAGAGCGAAACGCGGCTTTGGAAAGTCGTTTTCTACGGAGGGGCCGACTTGGCTACCCCGGCGGGGAAGGCGCGGCTCCCCCTGGGTCAGAATCGCCCCCACGTTCCTTGCTGGTTCTTGACGGCCGGTTTTGTTTCGCAAAGCGCGTTATTTCGTTGAGTTCCGACCTGTCCGCTCCTCTCCCCTCCTCTCGCGCTCGACAGTGGGGTCGCTTCGGGGTTCTTCGACCCTCTTTCCCGCTTCTAAAACAAGCCGTCTCGGGGCGGGGGGGGGGAGAGCGCGTTTAATCCCGTGGGAGGGCAAGGAAGGGGCAGCTTTTGCTCCCTCGCCTTAATTCGGATCGGATTTCGCACCGGCGACGGGTCGGACCCCAACCGCCGTTCTCCGACTAGGAATCTCCGTTCCCCCAATTCTGAACTGGGGAGGTGGCCTCTACTTTTCCTCTCCCAGCCCTGTCTTTTTCTCCCGGGGAAGCGGTTCCATCCCGACGATCGCGGCGGGACGCGCGTCAGCCCTTCGCTGGTTGTCGGGACTTGCGGCGCGTGTAGGCGAAGCGCCGATTTAGAACGGGACCCCCGCGAAATCCCCTCGAGATAAGGACGCGGGTGGGGCTCCTTTCCGCCTGGAGCGAGCCCAGCGCAGCCCCCTCTGCCTTGAGGCGCCCTCGACGGGTCCAGGGGGGGGGGGGACGCCGAAAAAACCGGGGTAAGGAAAGCCACGTTATAATACCGGCCTGGGCGAGTGGGGCAAGAACTTCCCTCGGCCCGAAGGGAGCCGGACACGGACGGCCGAGCGCTCACGGCCAATAGCGGGCAACCGACGGCCCTGCAGAGAGGCGCTGCTCGACGACCCCCGACCCCCGAAGGCAAAGCGGGCGGCGGAGCGCTGATCGCCCTTCCTGCGCCTTCCTGACTGGGGGAGCACTTTAACCTGGTGGGAATCCGGCCGCGGGATGGCGGGGAGCGCGCCGCAGAGAAAGGAGACGGTGAGGTTTGCACACTCCCGGGCAGGCGAGAGATATTTCCGCGGAGAGATTTCCTTCGGGGCGCCCGCCCAGCTGCTTCGGGAATCCTTCCCTCCTTTCCCGCCTCTCCCGGAATCCCGAAGGACTTAAGGGGCTGAACCTGTCTCGGGTGATCGTAGGTGTGTGTGTGGGGGATCCAGCCGTGTCTGATGGTGATATCTGGAGAGGAACCGATTTGGGTGCCCCGCCGGCTCTGGTGCTCTCAACCAAGATGCCGCCTGCGAGACCCGGTGGGAGAGAACCCCCAAAAGGAAGCGGGGAGCAGGATTCCCATAAGGGCCGCCTTCTTCCTTCTTCGGAGCCTCTTGCCCAGCTCTGCCGACCTCCCCGGCAGGCTGGGAAGATCCCTCCGAGCTCCTACAGGCTGGGATCTGCCCACCCGTGGCCTTTTCCTCCCAAGAACCGGAGCTCTCCGAAGGCTCCGCAGAAAAAGAACCGGCAGCTTTAATGAAGAGAGCCGGCAGACGTCATTTCTAATATTAGCAGCCGCCCTGGGGCAACTTAAAAAAAAATCACCTCTCTCCCCCCCCCCCCCAGATTTGGGGGGTTCCCAGTTTTAGGTTTTTAATTCCTTGCCCAGATAAATCATGGAAAAGGGGAAATGCAGGAAAGAAAGAAAAACATGCTACCCATTTGCCTTGTTTTTGGACGTTAAGATGAGTTAAGACAGCGGATTAATTCTTGGGCTAAGATTTCTGCCTCTACTCTTTTGGTGATGGCCTCCACCAGCAGTTCAGTCAATGAAACAAAAATTATTAGTAAGTTAGAAGAAGAGAAGTCTGCTTCTCGCTGGCCGGGTGTGTGTATATATGATAAGGTAGGACTGTTCCCAGAACCCTTCCTTCCAGGGTTCAGCTTCCCAAAATGGGCCCTGGGCTTTCGGATCAGGCTTGGCGCTAGATGTTGGAAAATCAATTTATAATGATGAGATTTGGAAAGCTGAGGAATATCCTGAGGTTGCTGTGGTGTTTTCTTGAAATTTTGGATAATGATTTTATTTTATTCTTATGATCTGGGGATAACTAGTTACTGAAATATTTTGGAATGCAAAATCTCAGCCAGGGTTTTCTCTGCCTGTTGAGGTGATGAGCCCATTGTGGATTTACAGGGTAGTTCTGTGGAAGGCTGTTATTACCTGGGGGGCTGCCATAGGTACTGGAGGGAAGCAGTGGTACCTGTAGACAGGGGATTTACCATATAGCCACTATCCTGTAGTTATCTACGAGACCGCCTCCTGCCACATACCTCCCAGCATCCGATAAGATCTCCCAGGATGGGCCTTCTCCGGGTGCCGTCGACTAGACAATGTCGTCTGGCGACTCCTCGGGGGAGAGCCTTCTCTGTAGCGGCCCCGGCCCTATGGAACCATCTACCCCCTGAGATCCGGACCCTCCCCACTCTCTTGGCCTTCCGAAAGTCTACTAAGACCTGGCTATTCCGGCAGGCCTGGGGCTGTTGACCTCTTGAATGAGGTCCAGCCCCACTAAGCTTGAGTGCATGTTGTGTTCTTTTAACTTGCTTGTCTTTGCATTTTAAATTTTCTTAGTATTTTTTAAAACTGTTTTTATGTAAGCCGCCCGGAGTCCTTCGGGATTGGGCGGCATACAAATTTATTAAATCTTGAATCTATTTATGGAGATCCGTTTGGGAGAGTGGAATTTCTTCTTAATACAGATGACGATTTATTATTATTCACAATTTAGTCCATTGACAGCTCCATTCCCTTCTTTTTTTACATTCAGATTTTTTCCCCCCAAAAAGAAAGCAATAAGAAGGGAATTCTTTCAGTTGTGTTACAGATAATTTCCAGCATTAAATAGGTGAGGGAAGAAGACATTGGGAATGTGGGCAGAGAGAGGAGAAATGTTAATTTTGGGCTGCTTGGAGTGTCTCTGTGTGTGTGGGGGAAATCTACCACTGGTGAGATAGAGAAGCAGAACAGAGAGTTTTAAACGGAAGGCCCTCTGTGGTGGGCCAGAGATTGGACTATGTGGGTCTCTCTCGGCAAACACGAACACTGTTTCTGTGCGAGCGTTCCCTCTGCCTTATTCTGTTATTCAGTCCTCGCCCTTCAAATCCTTCCGACAGCATCCCAGCCTGAGAAAGCAGAGTTGGTGGGGATGGAGCGTTTCTTGGTTTCTTTTAAAAATCGGAGCTTCTCCCAGCTTCCTCTACGCTGGAAGTCCTGGCGTTCAGAAGGGGTTCTAGAGGCTTTTGTTTAAATTAAACGCGTCCCGATTTAGCGTGGTGCCAGACTTAAGTGCAGGGCGCTAATTTAAACCTGAAAGCCGCGCTGTTTCCCTATTGTCGCCTGGCTGCCTCTGAAGAGCAAAACGCTGCAGGAGAATTTCCGTGAGTCTGCTGGCTCTCACCTTGGATCCGCCTGGCTTGGGCTGAGGGAGCAGATCCCGAGGCTTCCTTAAGAGGTCTGACTATCAGGATCTTTGGCCTACCTCCTTTTAAGAACAATTCAATAATAAGCCCTCCGATTACTGTGTCACATTTACTTCGCTTTCCCTGACATCTGCCAGGTTTCATTTTTCTTCCTTTTGTACTTCATGATTCTTCAAAATGCTTTTTATTTTTAAAGTGCTTTAAACAACTGCGTCCATACGGGACAAGTTTTACAAGAATAGAAATTCTTTGTTAAAACAATTTGGGCAAATTTATTAGTCTAAATTCCTGTTTTGTTTTTTTTAAAAGAAGATAAATCTTTAGAAAGGGGTTCCTCTGCATGTGAGGCAGAGAAGCAGGAGGACATAATGAAGTAATGCTGTTAATTGGGTGAAATGTCACCTGTGATGAACATCAGTTATAATCGATGTATTGAAACCTCTTAACTGACGGCGTTGGCAACTTCTAGTTAAGATATGGTTACAGAGTGAGATAGGTGGTATAAATTTAACCCCAAAATCTCTGAAAAAGAAGCTATTTTGTTGGCAAAGATCTGGGCCTTTCCCAAAGCAGGAATGAAAAATTAATTATCATTAGATAATTATTATTAGATGCTTGTCGGTGCAACTAAACCAAGCATCCCATTACCGGCTCACTACATGCCCCGTATGTGAGAAATTAGCCATCGGTCCCCCACCTTTTTTTTCTGCCTCCCCCCTTGAAGAAAAATTAAGAATTAAAAAACCACCGGTATTGAGTCTGCTCTGGGACAAAACCAATTAAATATGTGAGGTGGGTTTTTTATTTTTATTTTTTCTGCATTACTTGGGCCAAAAGGATGGAGGATCAGATAGATGCCAACTCAGGTCAGGTTTTCCAGGACCAATTTCACGTCCTTGTTACTGACGGTGGTTTGGGGGCCTGGTGAGCTCTCCCTCTCTCTGTCTTTGGTGAGAAATCAAATTAAAAAATGGATGGTTTGGGGGGAGCTGAATCTTAAGAGTTTGCAGTTGCTTGTTAATTTCTGCAAGGAGGACTTTTGGTCTGATACGCTCTGCTCTGGCTCCCCTTGTGCCAATGCTCAGGAAGTCGGATGGTGGATGGGGGGCGGGGAGTGTCAGAAGGTGGCTAGTCCTCAGCATCTCCTGCCCAGCATCTCACAGCCGCCTGCGGCTGTGTGTGTTGGGCTTCCAAGCAGCCTGTGATCACTCAAACAAGTGAGCCAAGGAATGTATTGTGCATGCATTCTTTTGCCCGGCTCTCCCTTTCATTAGAATCAGACCCCTTCCGAGGAGGGGAACGTACAGAGGGCAAAGCCCACCCCCCACGCGGTGTTTGTGTGTGTAACTGGTGCCTAGTGTCTTGAATGCATGCGAGGGAATTCTGCAAAATGGGTCCTTCTACCGGCGTGGTTTGCAGCCATCTGCAAAGAAGGACGAGCGAGGGGCTATTTCAGACTTGGGCATCCTTGCTGTTACTTGCTGTTGGGCAACCAGCTGTTACTCCTTTGATGCATTCTGCCAGAAAGCTTGTTAGCGGCTGGAATCTTGTTCCGCCTAATGAAAGGGAAGAGAAGACAATTTTGAACCAGGATTGGGGAAAAAATCCTCCTGCCATGAAACCTAACGAGAGGGCCCTATTTTTGGGATTGTCGCAAGCTCCCTGTGACTTCAGCCTCTTTTATGACATTGGTGGTTTAGGGGCAGTTTTAAAGTCCAACTTTCTTTCTTTTCTTTCTTTTTTTTAGCATAAAAGCCCAATTCTCAAAATATCTGCTTTTACACTAGCCCTCAAAGCGATCTCAGTCGATGGTACGAGCCGGTTTTCTGCAAACTAATATGTCTCACCATGTTTGGGGTCGAGAATGCTGCGTTGCTGATGTTTTGCCCTTCAGGGGATTTGGCACTTCTGTATCTGGGGCAGAAAGTTGGAAGAGTTTTGAAAAACAAAAACGACTCCGCTTTTGAACAGTTGTAGCCATTCAGCGTCTCCTCTCCTTTTTTCAGTCGGTTTGGTACCAAATGTGCTCGCTGCGGGAGGCAGATCTACGCCAGCGACTGGGTGCGGAGAGCTCGGGGCAATGCCTACCACCTGGCCTGCTTCGCCTGCTTCTCTTGCAAGAGGCAGCTGTCCACGGGGGAAGAGTTTGGCCTGGTGGAGGAGAAGGTACTATGCCGGATTCACTACGACACCATGGTGGAGAACCTCAAGCGGGCAGCAGAGAACGGTAGGTAGCCCTCTCAACCCGTCCTCCCGGGTGCTTTGTGGCTCGTCCTTGAGTGCATGGTCTCTTCCACGACGGTCTCAAGAACCTCCTCAAGTCTCTCCTTCCTTCACATCTGTTTGACTTAGGCCAGTGTTTCCCAACCTTGGCAACTTGAAGATGTCCGGACTTCAACTCCCAGAATTCCCCAGCCAGCGAATGCTGGCTGGGGAATTCTGGGAGTTGAAGTCCAGACATCTTCAAGTTGCCAAGGTTGGGAAACACTGACTTAGGCCAAGAGTCAGATGCCTTTCTGAGTCAAAATCTCTCCATCCATCCAACTTCCAACCACCAAGGAAGTGGGAAAACCAGAATTTGGCAGGCCCTCTCTTAACGCTTGGCAGGAATTTTGATTTTAGTGTTGGTTTCCTTCCTGAATGGTGGGCAGCTCCTTTAGGATCTGAGGAAGCAGCCAGGACCTCCAAGGGTTGGGTTGTGGGCTACTTGGCCCTTGACAAAATCCAAACAGTTGCCTAGAGGTGAACGTGGGCACTTGGCAAAGCAGGCAGGGTGGAGATTGGCTTGCCGGATCTCCTCCGATGAGTTCAAGATGCGCCAAGGAGCTAAGCGGGATGACATAGAGAGAGTTGGAAATCCGTTCAGTTGAGACAACTTGTGGTGTCCACTTCTGGCTTGCACCCAGGAGGCAAAATGGAGAAGGGTGGCTTTGTGTTAGAGGGGAAGTTCGCACTACACCCAGAGTAGTGTGGGTGTAGAAGCATCAAAGGGGGGGTTCTTAGTTTTGTTCAGGGGGTTTTAAGGCCTTGGGGTTAGAGATCTTATGAAACGGGTCAACCAAAACGGCTCCACCTTCTTTGGTTCCTTGACAATGGAGTAGTTGGCGTGCCATGGTTCTAAAAATTCCTTGGGCCTTATACAGAATTAAACTTGACTCTCTGTTCTGCAGCTACACAGACAAAGCTGGGTCCCCCCCCCCACTCATCCGTGGCAGGCATTTTATCTTTTTATTTGAGCTCCTCTTCTTGAACCACTTCAGCTCTTTGTGACATGAAATGCGCCACTGTGTTTCAGCCTAGGATCAAGGGAGGCAGCAGGGGAGGCCCTCGACGAGGGATTAAAACTGACCCAGCCTGCTGGTGACGTCTCTATTTATCTATTCTTAACCAGATTTATGTATAAAAAAAAACCCCACCTCCCCACTCCCAACTCTAACAGTGGGACTCCGGGCAGCCTGCAGCCCAAACACAAACAATGCAAGAAAAGTCTTGGTTAAAACAAGGAAAATATTCCAGTGGGAAATGCAGATTATACAATAGCGACTAAGCACTGTCACAGAACAGCCACCAGGGGGCTCCGTTCAGTTGCCCCCTGGTGCCTGCCCCCCCCCCCCATGGCTCTTTGCTGAAGACCATGAAACGTGATTCCGTGTCTAAGCTAGCTAGAACGTATCTAGGATTTATCTTGGATTGCTGCGCTCTAGAAATCGCAGGGCAGGCCTGGGTTCCCCATCAGTGTGTGGTTATTTGGAAGGGGCACCGCTGGCATCGCAAGATGTCCCCAGTTCTCTTTTTTCAGTTTTTTCTTGACAAAGATGCAGAGAAAAAATGTTCCAACACTGGGAGTTTTTAAGAAGATGTTGGATATCCATTTGTCTGAAGGGATGTAGGGTTTCCTGCCTAAGCAGGGGGTTGGACTAGAAGATCTTCATGGTCCCTTCCAACTCTGTTATTCTATTCTATTCCTTATTCTCTTCTTTTCTATTCCTTCTTCTCTTCTCTTCTTTTCCTTCTTCTCTTCTATTCTCTTCTATTCCTAATTCTATTCTATTCCTTATTCTCTTCTATTCATTATTCTATTCTATTCCTTATTGTCTTCTCTGTTTGCCGTCTTCTCGGCTCTTCTTTTCCTTCTTCTCTTTTTTTCCTTCTCTTTTCTATTTGTTATTTTATTCCATTCCATTCCATTCTCTTCTATTCCTTATTCTCTTCTATTCCTTATTCTCTTCTATTCCTTCTTCTCTTCTCTTCTTTTCCTTCTTTTCTTCTCTTCTTTTCCTTCTTCTCTTCTCTTCATTATTGTATTCTATTCCATTCCATTCTATTCTATTCCTTCTTCTCTTCTATTCTCTTCTATTCATTATTCTATTCTATTCTATTCCTTATTCTCTTCTTTTCCTTCTTCTCTTCTCTTCTATTCTCTTCTATACCTTATTATCTTCTCTTCTCTTCTATTCCTTATTCTATTCTATTCCTTCTCTTCTCTTCTTTTCCTTATCCTCTTCCTTTCCTTCTTTTCTTTTCTTTTCTTTATCCTCTTCTCTTTTATTCGTTATTCTATTCTATTCTAGTCCTTATTCTTTTCTTTTCCTTATTCTCTTCTTTTCCTTCTTCTCTTCCCTTCTTTTCCTTCTTTTCTTCTCCTCTTTTCCTTCTTCTCTTCTCTTCATTATTGTATTCTATTCCATTCCATTCTATTCTATTCCTTCTTCTCTTCTCTTCTCTTCATTATTCTATTCTATTCTAGTCCTTATTCTCTTCTCTTCTTTTCCTTCTTCTCTTCTATTCTCTTCTATTCCTTCTTTTCTTCTCTTTTCCTTCTTCTCTTCTCTTTTATTCATTATTCTATTCTATTCCATTCTATTCTATTCCTTCTTCTCTTCTTTTCCTTCTTTTCTTCTCTTCTTTTCCTTCTTCTCTTCTCTTCATTATTGTATTCTATTCCATTCCATTCTATTCTATTCCTTCTTCTCTTCTCTTCTCTTCTCTTCATTATTCTATTCTATTCCTTATTCTCTTCTCTTCTTTTCCTTCTTCTCTTCTATTCTCTTCTATTCATTATTTTATTCTATTCTATTCCTTCTTCTCTTCTTTTCCTTCTTCTCTTCTCTTCTCTTCTATTCCTTATTCTCTTCTCTTCTCTTCCTTCTTCTATTCTATTCCTTCTTCTCTTCTATACCATACCATACCATGTCACACCATACCAGGCTTGGCTCAGTTGAGTTGACACAACCGCGGCTCAGGCGCATGGGATTCCCAAGAGACAGAACTTTGCTCAAGTGTTAAAAAGTTTTTTAAAATACTCAAAGAGAATTCTCTCTCTCTCCCTCTCTCTCTCTTTCTCTCTCTCTCTCTCAGCAAATGCAAAAGAGAGAGGGGGAAGAGAGGGGGGTGGGGGAAAGAGGGCGTGCATGGTCCCTTCTTGCGCAGCAGATGGAAATGATTTTGAGAAAAGGGGAAGGCAAAGAAGGAGGGGAAATCTGAAAATGAAAATAATCAATGTTTCTGTTTACAAGGTTTAAGCAAGGAGATGAAAAACAAAATCAAAACAAGATGCCACAGCGGGATGCGGTGGGAGGCCGGGCGTCTGAGCCGCCGGGTTGTGCCTCCTCCTCCTCCTCTTCCTCCTCCTCCTCCTGGTCAGGCTGGCCTGGCAGATGGCTAGGGGTGGACTCGGACCCAGGTTCAGAGGCTTTCTGGGTGGCCCCCGCGGGAGAGAACGGGGTCTCCTTGACCTCCTGCCTGAGGGAGGAGATGCAGAGGAGGCCAGAAGCGAAGGGATGGCCAGGCAGAGAGCCCCGGGAAAGTTCTCCAGAACCTCCAGCCTCAGAGGGGCTTCCAAGAGTCCTTCAGGGCTGGGGATCCTTCACTCCTGAAGTTGGCAGAGCACCTAGGAGGTACGGATGAGAAGACATGACCTCAAAGGTCAGCGGGTCCATGTTGAGAGTCCCTTCTGACATCCTTTGGGGCTCTCTGTCTTGCAATGGTCATTCCAGGTGGCTGTTGAGGTCAGCTTCTCTCCTGCTCCCCATTTTGGCTGGAGGCGGAGGGGGGCTTCAAAGATGGCTGCTCTTTTTTTTGAAAAGTTTCTTTATTTTTATTTTTCCATCACTTCTCTTACATCATTAACCTTCCAGTGTGTCACCTGGGTCCAATCTTTGTGCCATCATACTTAACAGTTACATCATTTTTACCTTGACTTTACCTGTCAACTTTTATTTCAGCTCCTCCCCTGTAATTCTGTGTCCTTTTCTAAATTATTCACTTTTCTGTTTCTTTTTGTCTACATTGGTTTTTCTATCCAGTGGATAAAAACATCCCCATCTCTTATAATGCCCCGATTCTTCCTTCTCTTTCATTGCCAAACGTCAATCTGTTCATTTCTGCACACAGTCTAATTTTTTTTTTTAATTGCCTCTGAGGGAATTTTTTTTTCCCGTTTTCCAATTTTGTGCAAATACAATTCTAGCTGCGGTTATAACACGAGTGATTAAATATACATTTTCTTTACTAAGTTTCAACAGGCTGCTCCATATTGGGCCTCAGAATCCCTCCCTCCCAATCCCTCCCACCTGGGTGGGTGGGAGACCTGGCTCCCCCCCTTCGCTTGCCTTCCCCCTCCCCCCCGGATGCTTTTGGGATGCCAGGGGTTCCCTGCAGGGCACCGTGCCAGCTTAGTGGGGGCAGCGATGGGCAGAGGAAGGTGGCAGCCGAGCGGCGTGTCCTGAACTCTTTCCCGCGGACTCCTGGGAGGGGACGCAAGTCGGCCCGTCCGTCTGTCCGTCTGTCGGAGCCTCTGGGACTCCGACAAAGCGATCTTGCCTTCGCCAGAGGAAGGAAAATAAACAGATGTTTCTGAGGCTGACTTCCATTAATCATCCCGCAGCAACGAGGCCAGCAACTCACGGATAGAAGGAGAAGGCATTCCTTCAGCCTGAGCCAAGATAATTGCCTCTTGATACAGAGGGCGAGGAAGGCCTGGACGCAGCCACTGGTGGCTTCCCACACTCGTGGCTCTCTCTTGCCCCGCCCTGGGGTTGCTCCCTGCACTCCGGAGCCCATGGGGCTGATCCTGCGAGGAGCCCCAATGGAAGCCCCTTCCATTGGTTGGATTTCATTCGTTCAGTTTACCTTGTTATCCCGGGCGGCTTACAAGGCGATAAAAACAGACATAGTGAAGGAATTATAAATCTAAGGTAAAGCTTCCCCTTGCATGTATGTGCCAGTCGTTCCCGACTCTAGGGGGCGATGGTGCTCATCTCCCGTTTCAAAGCCGAAGAGCCAGCGCTGTCCGAAGACGTCTCCGTGATCATGTGGCCGGCATGACTCAATGCCGAAGGCGCACAAAACGCTGTTCCCTTCCCACCAAAGGTGGTTCCTATTTTTCTACTTGCATTTTTTAACGTGATTTTGAACTGCTAGGTTGGCAGAAGCTGGGACGAGTCACAGGAGCTCCCTCCGCTACGCGGCGCTTAGGGATTCGAACCGCCGACCTTTCTGATTGACAAGCTCAGCCTCTTAGCCCCTGAGCCACCTATTATAAATATAGGAGCAGTTCAAAAGGAAAGCGATTATTGAACAGGGTTGCGAATGCCAGAGTTGGCATACAGGGCAGTTTTTTCAGAGGAAGGCGAAGAGGATGACACCAAGAGAAGGGATGAAAGTCACCACATTGAGACCCAGCCCCAACATTTCAAGGAACCAAGGAAAGACATGTCGGTGGAGCCTCCAAGCACGCCTGAAGTCTACCTGTGCCAGGAGAGGTCCAGCTGAAAGGCTGGGAGGCGTTTCGTGCCTCTTTCTACAGCTTCAGCTGATGGGGGGGGGGGGACTGGATTTCCTGTCCATAAGCCCCGCCTGGGAGATAAATCAGGCCCTATGGTGTCTCTCCCCCCCTGCTGCCCCCAGGGTCAGTTTGGGGTCTCCCCTCATCCCCCTCTTCTCTTGCAGGGAATGGCATCACCTTAGAAGGGGCCGTCCCCTCCGAACAAGACAGCCAGCCCAAGCCCGCCAAGAGAGCCCGGACGTCCTTCACAGCAGAGCAGCTGCAGGTACGGAGAGATCCGGGGGGTGGGGGGTGGGGGGGGGAAAGGTGCCAGTTACTGAGGAGGGGTCTCACCGTACACCTCTCCCCTTCCCCCGTGTAGGTCATGCAAGCCCAATTCGCTCAGGATAACAATCCAGACGCTCAGACGCTGCAGAAGCTGGCGGACATGACTGGGCTCAGCAGGAGAGTGATTCAGGTGAGCATTTTATGCGCAGAATTGTCCCCACTCCCTCCTAGCACTGCTGACGTCACCTACTTGGGTAAGGAAATGCCTGCAAGAAAACCGCCAAGCTCAGAGAGCAGCAAGGATCCCGCATATTGGGGTGCCTCCTTCGACCAGCCGGTTCAGAAGTCGAGGTGGCCCCCAGCCCCTTGGTCCTTTCTGGTTACTTCTCTTCGGACCCAGGAAAAGAGCATGAAGCCAACTCTTGGTCCCAAGAAAAACGCCTTTTATTAATTGCCTGTGAATTCTGCTCATTCACCTCCAGCAAAGTCTTTCCAGGGAGGATTTACAGTCACAGACCTTATCTGGCTTAGAGAGCTGCCAGGCCGATCTCTGCAGAACTTGGCAAAGAGTCTCGGAGAGTCACGAACCAATTAAGCGAACTGATTGTCTCCTGCAAACTCCACTCCCCTTTCGCTCCTCTTTTATTCCCTCTGGGAAGGGCCATTCACCGTCCACCTGTGGCCTTCCTCCCAAGTCGGCCCCTGTTCTTTAGCTCTTCCCTTTGTCTGGCCACTCTGCACATGCACACACTGGGAACAGGCTCCAGCTGTTCTTCTGCCTCACTGATAAAGGCCGCTGATAACTGTCAGATGGCCCTGGCCCCCTCTCTGCCTCCGACACAGAGCCCTCACCATAGCCTCCCCCAGACTCCAGGACTGACCCATCTTCCTCCCCAACCTCCTCACTGTCCGAATCTTCTGCCAGCTCTGCCACAACAGGCCACCTGAGATGCTCCTTCTTCCTCCAGGTTTGGTTTCAGAATTGCAGAGCGCGGCACAAAAAACACACCCCTCAACACACGGTGCCCCCCTCGGGGGGCTCCCAATCCCGCCTCCCTTCTGTGCTGCCGGAAGACCTCCACTACTCCCCGTTCAGCGGTCCTGAGCGGGCCAGGATGGTGACCCTCCACAGCTACATAGAGAGTAAGTAGGGGAGGGGGCAGGGGGGGGCTCGAGTGCTGCCGGACAGCCTTACAGGATTATTTCGCTGGAAGTGGAAAGGAGACCACAAGGAGGAGAGCAAGAGAAAAGATGAAGACAGTTAGAAGCCGAGGGTCCTGTTCTTCGCCCCCCCCCCCCCAAGCCTGCAGCTGTGCCAAAATCTCTCCAGGCAGCTCTGAATTTTCTGCATCAAATGGGTCTCTTCTTGGGGAGGGTTGAGAGCCCCCCCCTACTTTCCTGCCAGATCAGAGGACTGCAGAGCATTGGGGGCCCAAGTTGAACACCGCAGTTGCCCCACCCCTGCTCTGCAGGATGAATGAAGCAGAAGGAAGGAAGGAAGGAAGGAAGAAAGGAAGGAAGGAAGGAAAGAAGGAAAGAAAGGGAGGGAGGGAGGGAGGGAGGAAGAAAAAAAAGGAAGAAAGAAAGAAAGGCGGGAAGGAGGGAAAGAAGGAAAGAAAGGAAGGGAGGGAGGAAGAAAAGAAGGAAGGAAGAAAGGTGGGAAGGAGGGAAAGAAGGAAAGAAAGGAAGGGAGGGAGGGAGGAAGAAAGGTGGGGACTAGGGAAAGAAGGAAAGAAAGGAAGGGAGGGAGGAAGAAAAAAAGGAAGGAAGGAAGAAAGGAGGGAAAGAAGGAAAGAAAGTGAGGGAGGAAGGAAAAAAAGGAAGGAAGGAAGAAAGAAAGGCGGGAAGGAGGGAAAGAAGGAAAGAAAGTGAGGGAGGGAGGAAGGAAAAAAAGGAAGGAAGGAAGGAAGAAAGAAAGGCGGGAAGGAGGGAAAGAAGGAAAGAAAGTGAGGGAGGAAGGAAAAAAAAGGAAGGAAGGAAGGAAGGAAGGAAGGCGGGAAGGAGGGAAAGAAGGAAAGAAAGGCAGGGAGGGAGGAAGAAAAAAAGGAAGGAAGAAAGAAAGAAAGGTGGGAAGGAGGGAAAGAAGGAAAGAAAGGGAGGGAGAGAGAAAAGAAAGAAAGAAAGAAAGAGAAAGAAAGAAAGAAAGAAAGAAAGATAGCAAGAAAGCTTTAATGTGCCTGGAAACACACTTGGCAGAAGTTTTCCTTGATGTCCCTGCACACTTTGTGTTCCTCTCTCCCTTCGAACCCACACGCTCGGTGGCAGCCCCTCGGTGCTTGCAGGCGGGGCAGGGCAGGGCAGGGGGCGGGTGGGCCATCCGCCCATTTATGCCCACTGCCACCCCGAATCCAAGTTGTGGTATCTCGTCCTCCACAGGTCAAGTCCAGTGTGGACAAATGCACTGTCGCCTGCCCTACGGAGCCCCCCCTGTGCACCTCAAGGCCGACATGGAAGGCGCCCTCTCCAGTCGAGGGGAGAAGGTAGGAAGGGGTGAGGGGGGGGGCGCCCTGACCGTAACCACGGCGGCTTCTGCAGCCCTCTGTGAGGCTGAGGGGAGCCCCCACCCTGAAGCCCTGATCCAGAAGGCCCCCCCACTTGGAATTGGGGGTCCAGAAGGACGCCTCCCTCTTTCCCAGCGGAGGAGGGGGGCATTTCCAACTCCTGTTCACTTCCTCCCTGATTGGCTAAGCACGAGATCAGGGCCAGTCCCATCGTTCCCGGCTGTTGGCCTGCCTTGCTGGCGGGAGGACGGAGCGGGGATGCGATGGACGGCTCAGCGTGCGCAGCAGCTGATGCGGAGGGTGCCAGGAGGGCTGGGGCGTGGGAAGGCAGCTTCCAATTTAGCCTCAGGTGGCGAGGATGTGGGCTAGACCAGTGTTTCTCAACCTTGGCAACTTGAAGATGTCCAGACTTCAACTCCCAGAATTCCCCAGCCAGCATTCGCTGGCTGGGGAATTCTGGGAGTTGAAGTCCGGACATCTTCAAGTTACCAAGGTTGAGAAACACTGGGCTAGACCATGCTCTCCCTCTCCTCTTTCCGTGCACCCACCGCGTCCTCTTTGGAGGTGGGAGGAGGCCTGTGCAGGGTGCCGTGACTGGGTGCAGTCCCCAGAATCTCTTCCTAGTTTCCTGGTGCTGGAGATCCAGACAGGGGAAGGCAGGGAGCTGGCCTGGGGGAGGCAGGGGAGTCTTCTCCCGAATGGCTTTCCCACCAACCTTCTCTATTTTGGGGGCCTCCGGTGGCTGGAATGGGGAGAGGCCTAGGCTTCCCCCCACAGGTAGGAGTTCCTGGGTGACTCCTCCGGCATCTTGAGCTGATCTCCAGGAAGAGGGACTCTCACCTCTCTGAGCAGGTGGAGTTCATCTCAGGCCCCTCCAAGCAGGGGAAGAGAGAGACACCTCCTGCCGTCTTCCTTGCCCTGATCTCACAAATCCCACCTTCCCAGCAGGGTCAATCTGACATAAGCTGCCTTGGGGAGGGAGGGAGGGCAGATCAGCAGTCCCCTCCCCTTCTTGCTCCCCACTTCTGCAATGCCTCCCAAGCTTCTCTCTGTTTTTTCCCTGGCAGGTGATCTTATTCCAGTATTGATTGATCCTTTCCCTCAATTCCCGGGACTTCTGATGCCGCTGCTGCTTTCAATCTCCCCAGCATTTCATCCCTTGGCCACCGAGGGATCCGCTCAAGATCTTGGCTTCTGGGTCAGTGAGCGTTGAGCGTTGGCCAACGACGTTCTCCATCGGGTGCCACCTGGCGAAGACTCTGCACCTTCTCCGAGGACTTGCTGTGGATGTATCTTGTCTTCTGCTGCCAGTTTAACGGACGTAAGGACGGGCATTGTGCCACCTGGGCTGAATGTGTTCCTTCAAACACAGGACGTGGTTGAGCTCCGACCTTCCGAATCAAGTCAACCAGTTCGTCTCGGCGTTCAGCCAGGGAAACGAGGATGGAAGGTGGGAACTTTCTCTGTTTCGACAGAGGTGGCGGCCACGGATCTCCTTCCGCTGATTCCTTTTCGACTCCCGAGGCTTTTGATTTTCCCCGCAAGCAACATTGTTCTGGGCTTTTTGGGAGGACTGGCGGGGCTTTGCGGCCCTCCAACCAGAGGCTGACCCTCCGAGCCCCTCCTCAAACTCTCACGGGTGCTTCTCATCTCGTCACACAACAACCGTTGGGAAAAACGCCTCCCTCCCTACATCTTGGGAGCAAAAACCCAACGAATTGGGGCTTCAGCCTTGGCCCAGAGCTGAGAAAAATGTTTTTTTTTCTTAAACCCTCCCACTGGCAACATCGAACTTTAAAAATAAACTTGTGGGGTGACAGAAAAGGTGGGACTTTTGTGCTGCCGGGACTGTAGCAAAACTGGAACTTCTCTCTCTCTTCCCCTCTTATTTAATGGCGTTTGGCGTCCTCAGGTCATGCTCTCCCCCCCTCCCTCCTTCCCTCCCTCCCCCTGGGGAGCTCCCGATCTAGGCAGATCCCCCTCTTCTCCCCGGGCTCTGATGGCACTGATTGTGTTCCCTAGTTGGGTCGCGAAACGTCTGCAAGGAAAACCACCAAGCTCAGAAAGCATCAAGGACCCCCACAGTCTTCCTCCTCCTCTTCCTCCTCTTTTCCCCCTTTCTCTTCCTCCTCCTCCTCTTCCACCCCTCCTCCTCCTCCTCTCCGCAAACCCTACTCTCATCTAGCACTGATGACGTTCCCTAGTTGGGTCATGGAACGTCTGCAAGGAAACCACCCATCTCAAGAGAGGCCCCTTCCATTCAACCCATTCTCCTTTATGGGTACGATGGCCCATTCCCATCGCATCCGTGGCTTCGTGGTCCTTCCGTGCCCCTCGGGAGGCTCCATCCACAGAGAGCCCAGCACCCCCTCCTCCCGAGGATTCCCCCGCCCGGAGAGCTGGACCTGGGGGACGGAGCCGCCTGTGGTGTCTTTCTTGGTGGTCCTGGGTGGCCAAGGGCAGGAAAGGGGGCCCGTGCGGAGTGACCCTTGAACTTCCCGGCTCAAGACATCCTCCTGAATTGCAGAGGGGACAGAGGTCACCCTCCCTGGCGGCTGCTGTGTGCATTTTGTGTGTGTGTGTTTCTTTCAAAGGGACGGCAACTGCTTTTTTTGGGGGGGGGTCAAGCAGTGGCTTTGCGGGAGCTGCTTTTTCAGCCCCTCCGCATGAGGAGGAGGAGGAGGGGGGGACCCAAGGATGGATGTGGGGATCAATCCCAGAGGACAGAAAAGGTTTTGTCTTGTTGTTCTCTGATCAGGATATTTTTAAAGACGGTAAACTTTGCTCCCCCCCTCTTGCAAAACTGGAAGCCATTCAGTGGATGTTCCATCCATTCACCCTTCGTGAAATGGAAGTTTCTGGAAAATTAAGGCCTGCCCCCAGAAGAGGAGGATGGGTCCTCTTTGCAGCACCCCCTCGTTTAACTGAAGTCTCCTCCCTGGGCGAAGCCGTCTCTCTATCTACATTGAAAAACACACTCACACACAAACATATAGCTGAGTGAAGGTGCCCCCTGAACTCTGTGCATGCTCAGAGACCCTCCTGGAGGTTGGGCTACTCTGCCCTATTTTTGCCAATACTGTGCCCCAAACGACGCCTCCAGCATTGGGGAGGGGGGGGGAGGATTTAAAATATGAACCGTCATTCTCACAATCACCCTGTGCAAAACTCCTGGCCTAATTCAGGCTAGGAAGATTAGTCCAAATCTGCGTAACTCGATTCCTGGCAAAGGAATTCCTGGCTTTCCTTTATGGAATACGTTTGAATTTTTCTATCGCTCTTAAGAGCTGAAGGAAAAATCAAAGTGGGATCCAGTGGGATGCGGGAAGACAGAGGAGGCGACAGAATTAATTCCCAGGCCAATTTTTGTTCGAAAAATATTCAGAAATATCCACGCCGATAACGTGTGTTTAATTGAAACAGGTTTGGCTTGCAAGGGGGGGGGGTCTCAAAAAGCAGCATTGGGTCTCCCTCTTTCTGCTTCTTCTTTTTTTAAAAGCTGGGGTGAGCAGAATAAGGGGGGGGGGTTCAGCAGACGGAGGGGTAACTGCCTGGCCCGGTCAGGAGAAGCCGGGAGGGGGGGAGGGTCCCGAGGTGTGCCAAATTGTCTCGGGGAAGAAAAAGAGCAGACTGTTTTTTTTTTGTTTTTTTTTTGGTAGATTGTGGCAAATTGTGCATGTCTAGGGTGAACATGGCTAAAAATAACCTTCGGAAGAACAGGCGGTCAGGACCGGTAATTTATTTAAAATAAAGAGACGAGAGGGGTGGGCGCTGTGGGGGGGCGGGGGAGCGGGAGGGGAGGGAATAATGAAAAAAGAAAAAAGAAAAATTGTAAAGCACTTTTTTTTAAAAAAAAGAAATTCAAAACGAAACAAAAAAGGTCAAAACCAATGTTTGTTTTATTAGCTCCCTTTCGTTGTCGTGCTTTGTAAAATGTCTTATTTGTGTAATAAATAAAGTCGAGTCGAGTCGAGGTGCAGGCACTGACATCACGGAAGACCGGTTCCCTTTTCTTTGCTTTGAGACTCCTCAGCCGGGCTCCCGTCCTTGGCCTTGGGTCCGCCAGTGATGAGGAGGGCAAAACAGACAGACAACAACAACAACAAAAAACCCCACAATGAAACCTTCACTCCTTGTCTCCTCGGGGGAGGGCAATGAACCGAGAGGGCGTCGGGCAAAGGATGGGCTGGGGGCTTATGACGGGCATCCTGCTTGCCAACCTGGGAGGAATAGGACCCTAATTGCGGGCGATTGGCTCACCATTTCCACTTACGGCCCCCCGATGAAAGGAAAGCCGCTGGGCACCCTTCTCTTGGCAGGGGGAGGCCGCGTCGGCCGTAATGGAGAAATTATAGGGGAGGGGTCCTCAGGCGGGGGAAAAACCCAAGGGGAGCCGGGCCCTTCCACGCGCCCTCCGCCCAGCTCACCTTCGGCTTGAAGCCAACGCATTCATCCCAGCCTTTCCGGCAAGTCTTCACAATCCAGTCGTGCTCATCGTCATCTAAGGGGAGACGGTGGGGGGTTAATTGTGGTGGTGGTGGTGGGGAGACACAAAAGGAGAATTAAAATGGATTTCATGTGTGTGTGTGTGTTGTGTGTGGCTTTTCCTTGTCAAACTGGGGAGTTTTGGCCCAAGGGCTGAGCGGAAGAACAATGAAGACTTAAGAATTTAAGACATAAAAGGAGGATTTTTTTTCAAGGCGGATTCGAGGTTTTCCTCTCCAAGAGAAAGCCAATGCATTTTGGGCTGGCAAAGGGGCCACGTTTTCGGTTACTTTAGCAAGGCGGCAGGACTTGGAAATAAGCCCAACTGAGTTTAAGTAGGGTTTACTCCAGGTTAAGTAATGAATCAAGTCTGATTCCCTGCCCTGGACGTTGACCACAGCCTGACTGCCTTTTAAACAGTGCCGTTTCATTTCATTAAGGTCGTTTTTCATGCTGTCAAAATCTGGCCCTTTTGTTCAGGAGATTTCGGAAAGCATGGAAGGGGGAGCTTATGATTTAATAAATCAGGGGGGGGGGGGTTCCCATGCATTGGTGGGGGGGAGAGGGGATTGAAGGGCATTTTAATCAAGTCCCCTGAACCGCTCCGAATCTTCACATCTAAACTTGATTCTACCTCCCGTGTGGCTTAAGCGTTAGGGCGGTTAATCTGGCCACCGGTTCAAAACGGACGCCGACTCCGGGATCCCCAATAAATAAGATTTTCATTCCTTTTTTCTTTTCTTTTCTTTTTTGCCTCTGGGAATCCAGCTTGTACCCACGTCGCAAATTTCCCAGTTGTGGCCAAGAGAGGTGAAGGAAAGGGTGAGAATGGAGTCCGGGGGCGGGGGGGGGGGCTCTCCAGTGAGATTTCGGAGGGGCTATAAATGTCCCCCTACTGTCCCGAGAACTTCCAAGCTGCGTGGGTGGGGCACATGGGTGGCTCCATGTCCCCCCAGATAATTTGCTCAGGGCTCAGGGAGTGGACCCCCCGCACATCCAGGAACACGAATCTCGCCTCCTGCGCTGGTTGTGATTCTGCCTATTTGCAGGGAAACAGGGGGGGTCTGGTCTCTCTGCCGCCTTCCCTGCAGGGAAAAAACACCAAGACTTTCGACCAGGGAAAGGACAGGAAACCGGGTATCTTTTCCGTCTCTGCGGTGGGAGCTTCTCCGGCTTCAATGCTGAGGGATGCAGAGGGCTCAGGGCATCCTTCATCACCCCAACGCTCTCCCTGGACCTCCCCAGAAGGACTGTCCAGGCGCTGGTGGGGACAGCCGAGCGAAGGGTTAACGGCTGGAGAGGAAGAGGAGGCAGCCTGCCTGCTAATCACGCCTGCCTGCTCTGAATCGCTGCAGCTGTAGCCTCTTCAGGATGAAACAAGGCAAACTGGGTTTATTGTGCTGAACGAGTTCGGGTCTCCTCCCTGATTGTTGGTAATTGGCGGCCAGGGACTTTAACAGCCTCTCCATCATGTCTTCTCGCACTCTACCTGACGGTGCAGCTAACAATTTAAATCACAGATGCCGGGGCCCGGGCTCGCCAGCAGCTGCTCTCCACCGCCCCGGTTCCCCCTCTCTGCCGTCCCCCAGCAGCTCCCTCGCCCCGCCACACCGGGGTGAGCCTGAAGAGTTGGGTTTTCATCCATATTTAAAACGGAATTAAAAGCCCGGACAGACTTTGATTAGCGTTCCCAGACGGCAAAGTTGTAATTACCTTCCTCTTTTATTTTTTTTAAGCTAAGACAATTGTTGGGCGATATTAATAGGAGCGTAGAGGCACATCTTCGCCTTCGGATGTGATTTCCCCCTTTTTTTGAAAAAAAGGGGGCACTGGGGGGAGAAGAGGGAGAAGGGAGAATACCAAATACTCTTTAATCAACTAGAAATTATCACCCTGGTGCAATTGGGGGCTCTCTCTTTCGTGTGTTGGGTGGGAGCGGAATCCCATCGGGATAAGATTTATTATCTTTGCGACTCCCCCTTTTTAGTGGCCCCCATTTGCGCCCGAGGAGGAGAGTCCTGGCTGGACCGAGAAAGGGGCAAAGTCACCCTGGGTTGGCATCCTTCGCCTGGCACCCAAGGAAGGGCAGGAGAGGTATTGAATCCCTGGGGAGCGTCCGTATTTACTTCAGTTTGAAGGGAGCCTGGATGGAGTTTTGAAGAAGAAATTGGACTGCAATGGTCTAGGGCAGTGTTTCTCAACCTTGGCAACTTGAAGATGTCTGGACTTCAACTCCCAGAATTCCCCAGCCAGCAAAAGCTGGCTGGGGAATTCTGGGAGTTGAAGTCCAGACATCTTCAAGTTGCCAAGGTTGGGAAACACTGGTCTTGTGTTTCCTGCTTGAGCAGAGGGTTGGGCTAGAAGACCTCCAAGGTACCTTCCAACTCTGTTGCAGAGTTGAGGGGGCGCAATAGTTAGGGGGCAGTACTGCAGGCTACTTCTGCGGATTGCCGGCTGACTGCAATTTGACTGCAAGGCCATCCAACCAGTCAGTCTTCCGGACTTCCAGCACTTTGGATGGCACTAAGCTCTCCTTTGCAATGGATGGCTGTGAAGGTTGGACCATAAGGAAGGCTGAGCGCCAAAGAATGGAGGCCTTTGAACTCTGGTGCTGGAGAAGAAGACTCCTGCATTGAGTCCCTTGGACTGCAAGGCCATCCAAGCGGTCAGTCCTAGAGGAGATCAACCCTGGCTGCTCTTTAGAAGGCCAGATCCTGAAGAGGAAACTCAAAGACTTTGGACACCTGATGAGAAGGAAGAAGGACTCCCTGGAGAAGAGCCTCATGCTGGGAAGGATGGAGGGCAGAAGAAGAAGAAGGGGGCGGCAGAGAAGGAGGTGGCTGGCTGGAGTCACCGAAGCAGCCGGCCTGAGCTTCAATGGACTCCAGAGGATGGTAGAGGACAGGAAGGCCTGGAGGAACGTGGTCCACGGGGTTGCGATGCATCAGACATGACTTCGCAACTAACAACAATACATGAGGGTGACTTTCAGGAATCTCAGTAAAATAAAGAACCGCAGTTGGGAAGCCTTTTCTGGCCTGGCCTTCCTGCCTGTGACTTCCAGGCTAACCACAATCCCGAAGGTTCCCCGCCATCTTTGGCTGTCAACCAGGAGAGACATCTTAGCTGCTGGTTTCCATTGAAATGGAGCAATTACAAATGGCTGATCTGGATCAGATTGTGGGTCTGACGGGGGCATTGAAGAGTCACACATGGACACTTTCCTAGTCTGGCTTGAGAATGTTGCCCTTCCTCTAAAATCCATCCAGGGCTGAATTAAATAAGAGCATTCCCAATCCTGGAGTGTGTTCTGACCTGGCCTCCCCCCAAAAGCAGGAGGCAGACTCCTGGTCCCGACAAAACCCCTTTTATTAAACAAATGCGAATTCCTCTCCTTCACCTTCAGCAAAGGCCTGGCAAACGGTCTTTCAAAGGAATATTTAAGACCACAGACCTTATCTATCTTGGAAAGCTGCCAGGTAAATATTTCCCAAATGGAAGGAAAGACCGGGCAGAGAGTCTCTGAGATTCACGGACAGATCTTCACACTCCTGAAATGAATCTAACGACTGAACGAACGAATTGTTTCCTGCAAAAGCCCCCTCCCCTTTCGCTCCTCTTTCATTTCCCATGGGAGGGGCCATTCACCGTCCAACTGTGGCTTTACTCCCAAATCGACCTTAATTTCCTAGCTGTTCTTTTCTTCTGCTAGCTCTGCGCATGCGCACACTGGGAACAGGCCCCAGCTGTTCCTCTGCCTCACCGCCCTCTAGCTCCGTAGGCAGCTGAGAATTGCCACACGGCCCTGGCCTCCTCTCTGCCTCCGACACAGAGCCCTCATCAGAGCCTTCCCCAGCTTCCAGGACCGGCCCATGCTCCTCTCCAACCTCCTCACTCCGTGACAACAGAGCTCACAGACTGAGCCCAAAGGATTTTGCAGCTCCAAAGCCTCCGGTGCGCAGCTGTGTGCATTGCCTTCTGACTCCACACCCAATTTTGGGCATTGCTAATCAACAGCTGCTGGAGAGCAGGGGTCCACAAAATACTCTTCTGCCCCCAGAAAGGTTCCGTGACAAAACCAGATCCTTTGAGAGCCGAGGTGGCGCAGTGGTTAGGGTGCAGTACTGCAGGCCACTTCAGCTGACTGTTATCTGCAGTTCAGCGGTTCTAATCTCACCGGCTCAAGGTTGACTCAGCCTTCCATCCTTCCGAGGTGGGTGAAATGAGGACCTGGATTGTTGTTGGGGGCGATATGCTGACTCTGTCAACCGCTTAGAGAGGGCTGAAAGCCCTATGAAGCGGTATATAAGTCTAACTGCGGTTGCGAACTGCGATTGCTTTGAGTTCGTCTAAGGAAGCTGCACCAAGCGGTGATTTCTGAAGCAACGGCTGCACCGATCCATATATTGACAACCAAATATATGTAGAGGGGGGGGAGAAAAAGAAAGGTGCTCGCTCGCTCACCCGTCCCATCTCTCTGCCCTCCAGAGGATGGAAAGTGGCACACAACTAACACAATGTGTTTTGTTCCCTGCCCAGGAGCAGACTCAAAAGAGCTCGTGATTAATTTCGGCACAAGCCGAACATTCTTGCAAACAGGTCTGGCGCCCGGTTCTTTGAAGAATACACTGATTACCAACAATTTCTCAGGGCTTGCCACAAACATTATGCCTTTTGTTGTGCAAAAGAAAAAAAAAGGAGGGGGGGGGAAAATAGCAGAATCAACCATCTGGCAAATGCCCCAGAGCTAAAATCTTTCACACGGCTTATAATTCACAATGATTAAATATACAAAAGCGGAAAAGAGGAAGAAAGGGGGGGGGAAAGAGAGAGAGTTATACTATAGTATGTTAAAAAAAACAAAAAACCAGGGGGACATTCATTGCTTGATCAAAACCCAAAGCCATCCACGAAAAAGTATGTGAGCAGCAACACTTATTTAGTTCCTTCCAGGCTAACGGTTTCAATTTGCGACTTGCACAATTGGCGTTTGAACCCGTCACAGCTAACTGAGGGCCTGGGTGTTGCAGGCCATTTCCTGCCCTGCTTTTCAAAGGGCCAGGTGTGCTCCGGAGGGCGATGCCAGGCATGGGTGGGCAGAGAGAGAGGGGGGGGGGGATTCAGGGCTGCAGAAGTGCCAGGGAGGAGCAGAAGAAGAGGGCAGGGAAAATCTCGGGGTGAAAAAAAGGCGGAAGATGCACTTTTAATCCTGGCCTCTTTGCAATTCCTCTCTCGAATCCCAGGCGGAGGCAGAGTTTAGTTTCTCTCTGGGTGGGTCTACCTGCCCTCGAGGGGGAAAGCGGTCTCCTCCTCGAACCCAGCTCCTTAGGAAGAGGGGGGGATGGCCAGCGAAACCATCTCTGCCGCTCTCTCTCGCCCAGAGGTTCCTAAATGTTTCCTGCCATCTGTTTTTGATGCTTCCAGATCTGGGCAGTCGCCTGCCAGGGCTTTCCTGCTTTTCCGGCGAAGGAGCAGCCCTGGATCCGTTCCCTCTCACGGCTGACCCTTCCCTTGCATGCTCCCCCCCGCCTCTCTTGTCACCTCCGTGGCCCCCGCCGGCTTCGGAAGGCCCTCCGGGGACAGCCAGTGTTCCTTTGAGGGCAGACAGACGCTGCCGATTTCAATTGTGTCCCTGCCCTTGAAAGGAAGGGACGGGCTTTGGCACTGGATCCCATCTTCACACCCATGTGTGTCTCAGAGGGGGGGGGGGAGGGGGCCACGCTCCTCCACACGGCCCAGCCACCCCTTTGCAAAGCGGGATCCGCACGATGATTGTTGTCCCGGCTGGCTGTCGCTCAAAGTTTATAGCAATAGAAGGAAACAAAGGGTGCGTTCAAAGCGAAGACGGATGGACGGACGGACCGGGGGGGGGGGGTAAGAATTCCAAGGAGTCCCTTTCGCTCTCTCTCTCTCTCTCTCTCTCTCTCTCTCTCTCTTTTTCTCTGTCTCTTTTTCTCTCTCTTTCTCTCTCTTTCTTTCTTTCACTCTCTTTCTCTTTCTTTCTTTCACTCTCTTTCTCTCTCTTTCTTTCTTTCTTTCACTCTCTCTCTTTCTCTCTCTCTTTCTCTTTCTTTCTCTTTCTCTCTCTCTCTCTCTCTCTCTCTCTCTCTCTCTCTCGGTTGACCGGTCACCATTCCTGTGTTGGCAAAGGTTGTGCTTATCTCACTCCTCACGCTTGGCACACTGAAGCAGAAGAGTTTGGTCTGATGGCACCCAGAGGCATTGAGATTGGGTTGCAGGGAGGGCTCGGCGGGAGGCTCAGTACCACCTAGGCCAAAGTTCTGGAGATGTTGCAGGACACATCCCACCAACCCAAAGAGTGCAGAGAAGAGCAACCAAGAGGATGAGGGGACTGGGGGCTAAAACATAGGAAGAACGGTTGCAAGGAATTGGGTAGGTCTAGTTTAATGAAAAGAAGGACTAGGGGAGACATGAGAGCAGTCTTCCAATATCTCAGGGGTTGCCCCAAAGAAGAGGGAGTCAAGCTATTCTCCAAGGCACCTGAGGGCAGAACAAGAAGCAATGGGTGGAAACTAATCAAGGAGAGAAGCAACTTAGGATAAACTTCCTGACAGTGAGAACAATTGGTCAGTGGAACAACTTGCCTCCAGAAGTTGTGAATGCCCCAACACTGGAAGTCCTTAAGATGATGTTGGATAGCCATTTGTCTGAAACGGTATAGGGTTTCCTGTCTAGGCAGGGGGTTGGACTAGAAGATCTCCAAGGTCCCTTCCATCTATTCTGTTCTATTCTATTCTATTCTATTCTATTCTATTCTATTCTATTCTATTCTATTCTATTCCTATTCTATTCTATCCGAACCCTGTCACTAGCAATAGCAATAGCAGTTAGACTTATATACCGCTTCATAGGGCTTTCAGCCCTCTCTAAGCGGTTTACAGAGTCAGCATATCGCCCCCAACAACAATCCGGGTCCTCATTTCACCCACCTCGGAAGGATGGAAGGCTGAGTCAACCTTGAGCCGTGAGATTTGAACCGCTGAACCCATGGCCGATCCTTACAGTGGAGTCTCTAGAGTCCAAGTGACCTTCGGGGGGGGTGTCTTAATCCCCCCCACTCCTTTTCTTATGGGGAAGGACACCAAGGCCTGGTCTGGTCTGCCCAGCATTCCCCCAGGACGAGTGGGACGAAAGCCTTGCAGCCAACTTGAAAGGGGATGAGCAGGGGAAGGTGGCCCTACCTGCATTCCTCAGGAAGCGGTGCCGGTAATCCACCACCACTCTGGTGTTGGGGTTGTAGAAACCGTCTCCGCAGTCGTAGCAGCCGTGCGGGATCTGCCGCGGGGGATCCAGGTTGGTCAGCTGGGAGATCCCTTGGGAAGAGAGGAGGTGAACAGCAAAAAAAGCCCTTGGACAAGATAGCCCAAGGTTTACTGCTTCGTACCAGGAACCCCGATATCAAGTCTCTGGGGTCTCCCGACCAGCAGGGAGAGTCTCTGCCCACCTCCCTAAGAGGGGCAGCCCCAATAATGCCGTCATTGGGTTGACCCAAGGCTCTACCTGCCGGCTTCAGGCCGTTGCAGATCTCGGTGTAAAACCTCCGGTCGTAGCCGTCACAGTAATGCCACTTATTGTCTTTGTATTCCAAACCATCAGAAAAGGTGTATTTCCCCTGCCGGGGCAAATTTAGGGTTAAGGTTGAGTAGGACCAAGCATTCAGATCCAACTTCCTGTTTCTTGGCTGTGGGGTAAATATACAATTACAAGAGCCGAGGTGGCGCAGTGGTTAAATGCAGCACTGCAGGCTACTTCAGCTGACTGCAGTTCTGCAGTTCGGCTGTTCAAATCTCACCGGCTCAGGGTTGACTCAGCCTTCCATCCTTCCGAGGTGGGTAAAATGAGGACCCGGATTGTTGTTGGGGGCAATATGCTGACTCTGTAAACCACTTATAGAGGGCTGAAAGCCCTATGAAGCGGTATATAAGTCTAACTGCTATTGCTATTGCTAGAGTGCTGTACTGCAGCCACTTCAGCTGACTGTTATCTGCAGTTCAGCGGTTCTAATCTCACCGGCTCAGGGTTGACTCAGCCTTCCATCCTTCCAAGGTGGGTAAAATGAGGACCCGGATTGTTGTTGGGGGCGATATGCTGACTCTGTAAACCGCTTAGAGAGGGCTGAAAGCCCTATGAAGCGGGATATAAGTCTAACTGCTATTGCTATATACCTGGGCTACACCAGGTTGTCAGCTAGTAAGTTATGAAACTGTTTTCATCAAACATAGGAAACTAGTTGGGAATGACCAACAAGGCAGGTAGAAGTAGTAAGACTCACTAAGCAAGGTGTGGTATTTCTAAAGAGGATGGACCTCCGTGAAGGACATCTAAGGTCCATCCAGCCAGTGGTCCTAAAAGGTCCTGATGGGACAATCCATTCTGGATCTTTGTTCAGTGTTGTCTTAGCATAGTGTGTGCACCACCCAGGAGGCATCTACCAAGGCTTCAGAGATGGAGGGTGGCTCCCCATAGCGGGAGGTCCTTCTAGGTCCAGATGGCTCAAGATCAGCTCCCACCAGGGTGTCAAGAACCCCCAGAGGCTCCCGCTTCCCGGGATGAAGCCCTACCTCCACACAGATGCCTTTGTCCCAAGTCCCTTCGTATTTGCTTCCGCTGGGGAAATACAGAGTTCCTTTCCCGTGGAACATCCCGTCCTTCATCTCGCCCTCGTACTTGGTGTCGGTGGGGAGGGTGTACGTCCCCGTCCCTTCCAACCTGGGGGGAGGGGGGAGCCCAGAGAAACTATCAGGCGTCTAGTCTACACCTCTCTCCAACCACACAGGCCCCCTCCCCACGCGGCCCCGTCCTTCACCCTCATGCAAGGAAGCAACTTCCCTCCAAGTTGTGAAATTGTGAATGCTCCAACACTGGAGGTTTAAAGAAGACATTAGATGTCCATTTGTCTGAAATAGTGTAGGGTTTCCTGCCTAAGCAGGGGGATTGGACTAGAACAGTGTTTCTCAACCTTGGCAACTTGAAGATGTCTGGACTTCAACTCCCAGAATTCCCCAGCCAGCATTCGCTGGCTGGGGAATTCTGGGAATTGAAGTCCAGACATCTTCAAGTGGCCAAGGTTGAGAAACACTGGACTAGAAGACCTCCAAGGTCCCTTCCAACTCTGTTATTCTATTCTATTCTATTCTCTATTCTATTCTCTACTCTCTATTCTATTCTCTACTCTACTCTCTTCCCTTCTCTATTCTATTCCATATTTCTCCTCTCCTCTGCTCTATTCTACTTTATATTCTATATTCCTATTCTATTCTATAGTCTACACTCCCTTCCCCTAAGCATCATACGTCAAACGTGTGTGTGTGTTATCATGCATTACTCATTGGACCAATTAATAGGCAGGGAGAACGCTCCCACCCACCACCACCCCAGCTCGCCTGCAGTCTTACTCTTAAGAGGGGGATTAATAGCATTATCTAGACACACCTGCATCATCTTTACGGGCGATTTATGATTTATTAGCGTTGCATATTAATGGACCGCGTGTACCGCATGCCCCCCCCCCATCCCGCATGTCCTATGCATTCACGCATTCAGGCGCCCTCCCTCGTTTGCCCGTGAACAGAGGCTCCCCGTTGCAACGTCCGCCCAAAACGTTTGCACGAGACCCCCCCCCATCCCTCCTTTGCACCCCCCCCCCTTTGCACCCATCCCCCCCTTTGCAAAGGGGCCTGCAGGAGAGAGGGGCGCGTCCCCACGTGCACCTGCCGTTGACGCGCTGCCCGCGGTAGAAGCTACCCGTGTACTGCATGGCGGGGCGGGGCTCCTTCTCTCGCGCGCGTCTCCGTCGCCTAGGCAACGCGGGGGGCGCGGCTGGGAGAGGCGTCGCCGTGGCGTTCGCCCCGCCCTGCGGCGGAGAGGGCCAGAGCGGGGCTTCTGCGCCTGCGTGGCCCGGGGAGCATGCGCCGTGGCGTCGTGAGGCCCTGAGGGGGCATCGGCGGCGGCGAAGGGGAGTTCAAGGTGCGGCGCTTCTCCGGCCATGACGGGGCTGGTGGAGGTGCCCTCGCTGGAGGAGCTGGACGTGCCGGAGGTGAGCCGCTCTCCGGAGCCTTCTGCCCCGCCCCAAGCGGTGCCTCAGTTTCCCCACTCGCCTGACCTCCCGTGACCTCTGACCCTCTCCAGGGTTGACCTCTCCAAGGGGAGGGGTCAGTCCAGGCCTGTACCTGCAGCCCCCCCCCCCCAATTCCCTTGAAGCCTCCTCCAGCCCCCCCAAAGATGTATGTATGTATGTATGTATATATGTGTGTGTATGTGTATACACATACATACGTGCATGCATACATACATATATATGCATATATATATATATTTTGCAAAAAATATTCATTTCCTATGTGTGTGTGTATGTGTATACACATACATGCATGCATGCATGCATACATACATACATACATACATACATATATATGCATATATATATTTTTGCAAAAATTTCCTATGTGTGTGTGTATGTGTATACACATGCATGCATACATACATACATACATATATATGCATATATATATATTTGCAAAAAACATTCATTTCCTATGTGTGTGTATGTGTATACACATACATGCATGCATGCATGCATATATACATGCATACATGCATGCATACATACATATATATGCATATAAATATTTTTGCACAAATTATTAATTTCCTGCAGTTTCCGAGCTTCTCCCAGTGTGCAATTGACACCCAGCAGGAAGATTGCACTGGTTTAAGATGGGATCCCAGTAAATTTTGCAAGCAAAAAAAAGAAAAAGACATAAACAAAACAGTATTTCCCCTCCCCCAATTCCCCCCCCCCCCCCCAACATTTGTTACCTGGACTTTCAGAACTTAAAAAGTTTAGTCCTTCTCCTAGCATGGATTTGGCAACCGGCAGGAAGATTATATTTGAAAGTGGTGGTGAGGGGAATAAAGTAAGAATCGATGAAGAGCCAGGCTGGATATTGATGAATTTTATTCATTAATCAAATGTACATAACTGCCCATCTCACCCAAGGCGACTTTGGCATGAGGAAGAAGGGAGAAGAAGCCAGCCTACGAAAACTGCAGGAGCAAATGTAAAAGTTCGCAGTAATACTAATGTCCTTGACTCAATAATTATTAATTTTCTTAAAATATAAACAAATAAATAAATATACTAAATATTGTAACCCTGTTGAGAGTCCCCTATTGGGAAAGGGGATGAGCAGAGGCTTCTCCCTGACCCCTCTTACAACGCTGAAATGTACTTATTTTTTAATTTAAAAAAAAATCTACAAACACATCCTGTGAACAAGAGTTACATTTTAGTACAAATAAAACAATACCCTTCATATTCAAACCAATTAACTCTTACAGACTTTTAGTAATAATGCACGTATTTTGTTGAATTATAATCTTTCCTTAATTATTCAATATTTCAATATATTGATTTTTTTTGCCAATCTCCATATTCTTGATATAATTCCTTTTACTACAGATAAAATACCAATAATCATATTTGTTATGTTTAACAAACTTATATAATTCTAATAATAATTGAATTGAATATTGAATTATAATCTTCCATTCTTCCCCTTTCTAATTTTTAATTATGCCACGGTTATATTTTTAAAATGTCCCCTTTCTAATCCCATTTTGAAACAAATAAAACAATGTTCATCTTCGGTATATTTGACAAGTGATATAAAGTTTATATGTGTTATGAAATGTTGAGAGCCTGCAAGATGGCAACATTGGCTTCCTTCCTTGCTCCTCAGCTGCCCGTTGGCACTGCCGTCCTGAAGGCGGGTGCCCACCACTATGGCTCACAGTGTGACCGGATCAACAAGGAGTTCATGCTCTGTCGTTGGGAGGAGAGGGACCCACGGAAGTGCTTGAAGGAGGGCCGAGCCGTGAGCAAGTGCGCCGTGGACTTTTTCAAGTGAGCCTGACATGGGGGGGGGCACTGTGGGAGGGGGGTACGTGCTGTGAGGGTCTTGAAGGGAAGTATTAATAATAAAGGAGAATGTTCGTAACTCAGGGTTGAAATAAGAAGTATTATGGATTGTCACACAATCAGCCAGATGTTCAGGCTGGATTTGGCATTTTAACTGATCCATTGAAACCCCCCCCCCAAGTCCTAGTATGGGCAGATGTGGAGGTTTGATGGTGTTAAGGATGTCAGCTGTTCCAAGCAAAGCTGCCTTCTGCAATTGACCGATGGAGAGGTGGTCAATGCCGACAGTGCTCAAATGCGTTGCACAGTTCAGCAGGTATTTGGACTGGAATTGGCATTTTTGTCCACCAGTTGAGTCCTTCCCATGGTAGGCAGATGTTTTTGTTCAATGGGGTTAAATGGATGTCAGCTGTTCCAAGCAAATCTTCCTTCCGCAGTTGACCGATGGATATTTTGTCAATGTCGATGGAAGTTCAAGCGGGGCCCCAGATGTTTTGGGGGTTGCACCCTTGTTGTTGTCATTTCATGCACCCGCCTTCCCTTCTTATTCTCCCTGGGGATCACCTTTCGGAATGGTTGTCTTGGTGAAGCTTTTATTCGGTTAACCAGACGCAGCGTTTATGGGTTTTCACAGGCAGATCAAGCTACATTGCGCCGAGCCCTTCAACCAATACTGGAACTGCCTGGACGAGTCCAACATGTTGAGGTTCCGGCATTGTCGGAAGCAGCAACAGCTCTTCGATGACTGCGTGCTGGACAAGCTGGGCTGGGTGAGGCCGGAGCTGGGTCAGCTGTCAAAGGTAACCCTCGGTTCACCCACGTAACACCTATCCTCCGCGAGCTGCACTGGCTGCCTATTGGTCTCCGGATACGCTTCAAGGCGCTAGTCGTCACTTATAAAGCCCTTCATGGTATTGGACCTGGGTACTTGAGAGACCGCCTGCTGCCAATTACCTCCACTAGACCGATTAGATCCCACAGACTAGGCCTCCTCCGAATTCCATCCGCCCGCCAATGCCGACTGGCGACTACCCGGAGGAGAGCCTTCTCTGTGGCTGCTCCGACCCTCTGGAACGAACTCCCCGTGGAGATTCGCACCCTCACCACCCTCCAGGCCTTCCGCAAAGCCCTTAAAACCTGGCTGTTCCGACAGGCCTGGGGCTAAAGAACCGTTGCCCCTATCTCGAATGGTATGATTGTTGCGTGTTTTAAATTATGTATTGTTTTGTGTTGTTGTTAATTTGTCTGTATCCCCCTTCCCTGGTTTGAGTTGTGAGCCGCCCTGAGTCCCCCTTCGGGGGAAAAGGGCAGCATACAAATGAAATAAACAATAACAACAACATTAACCGAAGACCTTGCGTGTCTCTCTCCAGGCGTGTCCTGGTGGTCAGTGGACCCAAGTGCTCGTTGCTCCTTTCCCACCGTCTCCAATCATGCGGAGGCCTCTGCCCTCCATTTACACGGCAACCTTGAGAGTGTGCCAAGACTTTGCTCTTCGTCGTGACGCGTGAGGCCGTGGAGCATGGCCCCATTAAACCAGCCCTTTAAGGGGATGGCAGGTTTCTGGAATGTGAAGGCCGGGGGTCTAACTCCCCTCTTTCTGGTCCCGCCAGGCCTGTTTTTGTGCTGACAGAGCCAGCAGTTTTACACATGAGTCGGTGACGGAGGAAGAAGTTTGCTAGGAAAGGAGCCGTCAGTTCCTGCCTGCGTAAGAGCCAGTGCTTGGGAGGAGTTAGAATTCTTTATAGAATATAGAATTCTTTTATCGGCCAAGTGTGATGGGACACACAAGGAATTTGTCTTTGGTGCAGATGCTCTCGTAAGGAGAATAAAATACATTCATCAAGAATAAAACAGGGATAGTCAAAGTTACTAATAAGCTATCAAATCGTACTAGGAAACAAATAAAAACAACATGAATTGAAAGATACAAGCAACATGGTTATTATAGTCACAAGTGAGAAGAGATAGGCACTAGGAAGGAAGAGAAGAATAATAGTAATACCGTCTTAGTAAATTGTCAGTGTTGTGGGAATTAGTTGTTAACTAGAGTGATGGCATTCAGGGAAAAACTGTCCTTGTGTCTAGTTGTTATGGTGTGCAGGGCCCTATAGCCTCGTTTTGAGGGTAGGAGTTGAAACAATTGATGTCCAGGATGCGAGGGGTCTGTAGATATTTCCACAGCCCTCTTTTTGACTCCTGCAGTGTTATAGGTCCTCCATGGAAGGCAGGTTGATAGCCAATGTTTCTTCTGCAGTTCTGATTCTCCTCTGAAGTCCGTGTCTCTGCCCTGTTGGGTTGCAGAGCCAAACCAGACAATTATGGAGGTGCAGATGACAAACTCAATAATTCCTCTGTAGAACTGAATCAGCGGCTCTTTGGACAGTTGCAGCTTCCTGAGTTGGCACAGAAAGAACGTTCTTTGTTGTGCTTCTCCCCCAGTTTTCTACTAGTTTAGCCGATAGGACATTTTTGATGTAGGTTTGGGCTCCTTTTCTGTGTTCCTTTCGCCCTGGTGGGCCCATCTTCTGCTCAGTTCAAACTCTGGCTACTTTATAGGCTGGTCTGAGGGGCAGAGGGTTTTCAATGCCTCAAGGGGACCCTCCCTTCCTGCTTCCGTGTCTCATTGTGTGGCTGTGTTTTGGGGGCTGGCTCACAGTGTTGTACACCTGTGTGGCACACACCAGCAAACAAGCCTTGCCTTCTGGCGTGTTTATCAGATGGCTTCCCGTGCAGGTTTTTTTTTTCCAAACGAGGGAAATATTCACAGAGGCCCGTTGAGCATCACCCAAGTAGAAAATCCTGGGCAGGAGGTTCCGTGGTCTTGACTGCCTCTACCCTCTGGAACGAACTCCCCGTGGAGATTCGAACCCTCACCACCCTCCAGGCCTTCCGCAAGGCCCTTAAAACCTGGCTGTTCCGACAGGCCTGGGGGCTAAAGAGCTGTTGCCCCCGTCTCGAATGGTATGACTGTTGTGTGTTTTTAAATTATGCATTGTTTGCTTTGTTTTTTTAAATTTCTTTTTGTCTGTATTCCCCTTCCCTGGTTGAGTTGTGAGTCACCCTGAGTCCCCTTCGGGGGGGAAAAGGGCGGCATATAAATGAAATAACTGAACTGAACTGAACTGAACCAGCTTCAGGTGTCCCTCCCTGCTCTTCCCCTCCGCTTCCTCTTTGGAAATGCCTTCTTGAGCCAAGGTGGCGCAGTGGTTAAATGCAGCACTGCAGGCTACTGCTAGATCAGCAGTTCAGCGGTTCAAATCTCACTGGCTCAGGGTGACTCAGCCTTCCATCCTTCCGAGGTGGGTAAAATGAGGACCCAGATTGTTGGGGGCAATATGCTGACTCTCTGTAAACCGCTTAGAGTGGCCTGAAAGGCCTATGAAGCGGTATATAAGTCTACTGCTATTGCTTCTTCCTTGCAGCAGCTCCATCCCATCCACTCAACGACCTTCCCTTGTGCTTCTTTCCCTTTCCAGGGACTAAAGTGAAGACCGACCGTCCCCTCCCCGAGAACCCTTGCCATTCCCGGACGAGACCATCAACCAACCCGCCAACCGAAGGCGAATACAAGCCTGCGAGATACGGCAACCGAGGTTATTTCTGGAGTTGGTAGGGGGAGGAAAGAAATGGCAGCTCTGCACGTACGCCAGACTCAGAGGAAAACCGCGAGGGTTTGGGTTTTTTTGGGGGGATGGATCATCGATTGCTCTTCGTTGGATGGTTCTTATCTGTACTCAGCGGTCATTAAATGCATATTCTTTGAGAGGTCTGACTCCTCGTGCCTCCTGTCGTGTGTTTTGTTTGAAGAGTACAAGTAGAGAAACGCTCTCTGTCATTCTGGAATAAATCTCCTTGGAGAGCAGCGAGGAAGGCGTCTTGTGTGGCGTAAGGACATTATTGTGGATTTCTTAAAAGAGCCGAGGGTGGCGCAGTGGTTAGGCTGCAGTACTGCAGGCCACTTCAGCTGACTGTTATCTGCAGTTCAGCGGTTCTAATCTCACCGGCTCAAGGTTGACTCAGCCTTCCATCCTTCCGAGGTGGGTGAAATGAGGACCCAGACTGTGGGGGCAATATGCTGACCCTGTAAACCGCTTAGAGAGGCTGGAAGCCCTATGAAGCGGTATATAAGTCTAACTGCTATTGCTATTGCTATTGCTACTTCAGCTGACTGAAGTTCTGCAGTTCGGCGGTTCAAATCTCACCGGCTCAAGGTTGACTCAGCCTTCCATCCTTCCGAGGTGGGTAAAATGAGGACCCGGATTGTTGTTGGGGGTGATATGCTGACTCTGTAAACCGCTTAGAGAGGGCTGAAAGCCCTATGAAGTGGTATATAAGTCTAACTGCTACTGCTATTGCTATTCTTAATGCCCTTTTTCTTGGGGCAAACGAAGGGGACCATTTTTTTCCTCCTCCTCACCTGCTGATCTCTGACTTTCTGAGCATTGCCTCGGTGGTTTTGAGCCTCGCTCTCATTCCTTTTCACACCGCCATTAATCCCGGCCTTAAATTCAGGAGCCCCGATGGGCCCTTACGGTCTGCGGTGACACCAATCTACAGTTTCCTTCAATGTTTCTGGGGTCCACGCAGTGAAGTTCTGTATCTCCTGCTAAGGTTCACGGTTCTGTTCCTGGGAATCTCCTTATTCATTTTAACTGGCGTTAAGGCTTTCAAGTGCCCTCAGCTTGGTTCGGAATGCTGGCTCAGACCCAGGAGGGGACGGGGTCTCTTGTGCGGCTGAAAAAATGTCCTCCCTCCCTCCATCTGTGTCCCTCTAAACAGTGTTTCCCAAACTTGGCAACTTTAAGACTTGTGGACTCAACTCCCAGAGTTCTCCAGCCAGAAGAGCTGGCTGGAGAATTCTGGGAGTTGAAGTCCACAAGTCTTAAAGTTGCCAAGTTTGGGAACCACTGCTCTAAACCTTCTTTAACCAAGGAGGCTCCGTCAATCGACCGAGTTTTGTCCCGTCTGTATATTTCTTGTAGCCAAAACGTCATCGGAGGTAATGGGCTAAGCCAGTTTGAGCAGAGGGTTGGACTAGAACAGTGTTTCTCAACCTTGGCCACTTGAAGACGTCTGGACTTCAACTCCCAGAATTCCCCAGCCAGCGAATGCTGGCTGGGGAATTCTGGGAGTTGAAGTCCAGACGTCTTCAAGTGGCCAAGGTTGAGAAACACTGGACTAGAAGACCTCCGAGGTCCCTTCCAACTCCCTCATTCTGTGTTCTGCAAACTTATGCTATATTTACACAGTTTGCATCCTGCTGTTGCCTTAGTCATTCAAGGCAGCCTTTGCTCTCGGAGAATTTCATCCATGGTGTATATCTTTTTTGGGGGAGGGGGCTTTGAAACCCCCAAAGCAAAGGGTCTGCTTCCTTGGTGGGAGGGGAGGTGGAGCGCTTTCCCTCCGTCCATCATTCCCTGTTCAGAAGAGCCAGCCCACCCTCCTTCCCTGCAGATTTCCGTGGGAGAGGCCAGGCAGGGGTTCCCGCCGCCTGCTCCGCCGTCTCTCTGGGTGGTAGTCTTCCCCACCCCCCCCTTTCCTTTCCCGAGGACGGCCTGCGTGGACGCTGCCGCTGACCCTCGCCTTCCTGTGTTTAGCCAAGAGGGTGGGCTGGCCACGAACTCCCGCAGCCTCACCCAGCCCCGCCTTGGGCGCGGTGCCTTCGGGAAGGGGCACATGGCTGAGGTCAGGATGGCTTCCTGATGGCCGGGCGCCCGTCCCGCCCAGCAGTGGCCAACAGATCCTCTAGCGGTGGGTACGCGCAGCCCGGCTCGTATGACTTAAGGTCTTGTCCCACCTTGTTGCCTAAGGACCCCCCCCCCTCCGGAGAGGAAGTTCCGTGGCCTGCTTCCTGACCCCAGGGTCTCCCAAAGAAGACCCCCGAGGAAAGCCACAACTCTGGTTCCTCTGCCCTTGCCAAAGAACAGCGTTCTCCTGGAGAGCCAGAACAGAGATGCCCTTCAGCGGGTGCTTACGGCCATGGGTGTAAGTGCCAGGGTGGCACTCCCAGAGTGTTGGAAGCCTCCTGCCTGGGGTCCCCCTGGGTTGACTTTATATCTGGAGTGCAGAGCAATGAGTGGCAATAATCAGTTATGCTGGAGACCAAGGCAGAGAAGTTGCCTTCTCTGTCTTCACCTCAGATGACAGCAGAGTTCGTTTCTTGTGTAAATGTATTTTATTTCCATTTTCATTTTCGTACAGTCACATATATATTGTGCAGAACCGGGCCTTATAACTTTAAACAATAAACACAGCCATTCCTCATGTCAATAATACCCCCCCAAAATAGAAAACCCAATGTACCTCTTCGACCCTCCATACACCCTTTCTTTCCGCCCCCCTCCAACTTTGTTTCTTACGGTGGCCTGTTGTGGCACTCAATTTGGACAGTGAGGATGAGGTGAGGACAGACGGGGGAGGAACCTGGGCCACTCCTGGAGTCTGGGGAAGGCTCTGTGTCGGAGGCAGAGAGGGGGGCCAGGGCCGTCTGACAGTTCTCAGCTGCCTTCGGAGTCGGACATCAGTGAGGCAGAAGAACAGCTGGAGCCTGTTCCCAGTGTACGCATGCGCAGAGTGGCCAGATGAAGGGAAGAGCTAAAGAATGGGTTGACTTGGGAGTAAGGCCACAGGTGGAGGGGGAATGGCCCCTCCCGAGGAAATAAAAGGAGCGAAAGGGGATGGAGTTTTGCAGGAGACAATCAGTTTGTGACTCTCTGAGGCTCCTTGCCAAGTTCTGCAGATATCGGCCTGGCAGCTCTCCAAGCCAGATAAGGTCTGTGACCGTAAATCCTCCCTCGAAGACTTGCTGGATGGGAATGAGCAAGAATTCACAGTCAATTATAAAAGGGGTTTTTGTCGGTGACCAGGAGTCGGCTTCTGCTCTTGGGAAGCCTCGGTCAGAACATGTCCTTCCTTCAAGAGGCCACCCAGTGCTGGAACTATCGCCAGAAGGCGCCTGAATTGGGGCATCCCAACCCACATCCTATCCCTGGTACGCTAATCAAGCCCACGCCTTGAGCTAGCCCTAATGTGGCTTGCGTAAACCTGGCTACTTGAGCAAAGCCACGATTCCCTACGCTGCAGGCTGGATAGAGCCACCTGGGCCCCAGCTTCTGAATCCTGCAGTGTCGTCGTCGTCCTCCTCTCCTCCCCCTCCTCCCTCCTCCTCCTCCCTCCTCCTCCTCCTCCTCCATCCTCCTCCTCCTCCTCCCTCCTCCTCCCTCCTCCTCCTCCTGGGAGCCTGTCTCATTGGGAATGCAAACCTTGACCCTTCTTGGAGAGCGGCTTTTAAAAGGAGGAGGGAGGGGGAGGACTGCCGCCCCCGAACGCCGGCGGTAATTCATGTAGTAACCATGGCAACGGCCGCGTACATTTACATATTCTTCCTCTTAATCACGGGGCCATCCAAGACAACTCTCTGCCAGTTTCTTCCGACATAATTTGCTGTTTTCGTTTACTAACTGGGAGATGCAATCCCTCGGGCTTTGTGGTTCTTTGGAAGCCATCAGGAGGCTGGGTGTTTCCTCTCCCCAGACTTTTCCTACCCCCCCCCCAATTTTTTTCCCCCTGGGTTCTCCTTGCCCAGATAGCTATGCCCACGGAAGGGATGGTCAGTTTTCCAGAAGGTGACTTGCTGTCCCCAAAACATGGCGTAATTGCTGGGATAGAACGGCAGTAAAACTTTCTCGGCTGGTTATCCACCCTGGCGTAGCTGGCACTGGGAGATCCAAGTTCACCCTCGTCCTGGAAGTGCCTTTGGGCCAGGCGATCTCTCTCTGGGCTGGCCGGCCCCGCAGGGACACGGTGGGCAAAAGTGGGGTGGTCTGCAGTTCCTGCCTGGATCTCCTGCAGGAAAGTCACAGGGGGAAATCTAGCAATCTGGACATGCTGGGAGCAAGATTCAGTTGACACAACATCTGGGGATAAACTGGAGTTGCCTACTTTGAAGTTGGGGGCATCTCGCCTGGCAGCCTGCTGAGGCTTCAAAGTCTTGCGCAGATTTGGCATAATTCATGTATACCGTTGGCATCTCCTGAGTGAGGGAGCCTGGGGTATCCTGTGGCTTAACCGAAGCCACAAAGGCAGGTTGGCCCAGTGCCAGGACTAAGTGGCAGGATTTCCAAATGCCAGCATTTCAAAGGAGAGCTTTGTCGTTAGTTGCAAAGTTGTGTCTGACCCATCGTGACCCCGCGGACAACGTTCCTCCAGGACTTCCTGTCCTCTCCCATCCTCTGGAGTCCATTGAAGCTCAGGCCAGCTGCTTCGGTGACTCCATCCAGCCATCTCCTTCTCTGCTGTCCCCTTCTTCTTCTTCTGCCCTCCATCTTTCCCAGCATGAGGCTCTTCTCCCGGGAGTCCTTCTTCCTTCTCATTAGGTGGCCAAAGTCTTTGAGTTTCCTCTTCAGGATCTGGCCTTCTAAAGAGCAGCCAGGGTTGATCTCCTCTAGGACTGACCGGTTGGATGGCCTTGCAGTCCAAGGGACTCAATGCAGGAGTCTTCTTCTCCAGCACCAGAGTTCAAAGGCCTCCATCTTTGGCCCTCAGCCTTCCTTATGGTCCAAACTTCACAGCCATCCATTGCAAAGGAGAGCTTAGTGCCATCCAAAGTGCTGGAAGGTCCTCCTGCTGTATCTAGATGAACAATAACTTGGGGAAAGGGGCTCGGACTAAGAGCCTCTGGCGGCTGCCCCAAGAATCCTCCATGTGAGCCAGCTCGCCCATCAGGAGGGGCTTTGGATTAATCTCTCCAGCAAGATAAGCGAAGCCCTCCCCGGGAGAGACCGATTCTCCCGGCAGAGAGAGTTGCTCTTCTCTGCAAGAGTGAGAACAGTTGAGAAGTGGGGAAACAAAGCAGGAGCCAATTGAGAAATGGAAATGCCATCTGTGGGCTGTTGACAAGCTGGTCTTAATTTTCTGGAAGGAGAGGAGGGGGAGGCCACTTGGGACGCATCCTGTCCCAGCACTTGGGATGTCTGAGGGGATGCAACCTTGCAGCGGCCGCCACCACCTCAGCCCTTGGAGGAGAACGCCTGGAGCAGATCCTCAGGTCAAGAGCTAGGCCTACGTTGAATTGGCCATCGGATGGCTGTGGAGAACATTCCCACAACCTCTCATGGAGCCTGCCGTGCGTTTGCAGGCTCGGAGAATATAGTGCAAGGAGAAGGGTGTCCAGCTTGACCTGGATCTCTTGTGGGTGACAGTTGAGAACTTCCCCAGTAGGACCATCTCCTGAAATGGGCTGGCTTGGTTGGGGTTAAGGAGAACCTTCTAAATCAGTGTTTCTCAACCTTGGCTACTTGAAGATGTCTGGACTTCAACTCCCAGAATTCCCCAGCCAGCATTCGCTGGCTGGGGAATCCTGGGAGTTGAAGTCCAGACATCTTCAAGTAGCCAAGGTTGAGAAACACTGTTCTAAATATTGTTAGGCAGCCTGCAAAGTTCTCTTGTGTCTTTATTTTATTTTGAAGAAGGCTTTGCACATACTTCCCTTCTTTCAAGGATTGAGAATGCCAGCTGAAGCCTCCTGCATTTGCCCCGACGTTCATGCCAGGCAGTCTCTTTTCTCACCCCCTGAAGTGGGTGGGCAGTGCCAGCCTTCCCCTCCCCTGCCGACAGACAGGATCCCCTTTCCCCCCGGTCTTTGCCCACCCTTGAGAATGCAAGCGAGCACGTTTGGGCCCAAGGCGGCGATAGTTTCCTCCTGGTTTGAAAATCCTTTTCCTCACATTAATCTCTTTTTATTTTTATTTGACAAATGCATGTTTCCAGGAAGTTGGAGAGGTCAGCTCAGCATCTGTTGCTGGTTACGCTGTGCAGAGCCGAGCGGGTGGTTGGGTGGGGCCTTTTTTGGGAGGGGGGGTCCTCTTGGCGGTTTCCAAAGCAACGGAGAGCAAAGTCATTTTTAAACAAGGACGGAGGACTAATGAGGGCAATGAAAACCGGAGGGAGGGCTTGCAAAGACTCCTGGAAGTTGGAGCGATATTTCACCCTAATGGACTCTGTTGCCTGTGGAATGATTGACCCAGAGAAGGGAAGGTGCTCGGTTACAGATTTTCACCTCTTTGTTCACTTTTCTTCCTGGGTTTTCTGGCCCTCTCCGCGAAGTGCCAAGCGACATATTTTCTCGGTTCCACCACAAAACCGCGTTCGACTAAAGGGCGCTCGACGAAACCGCGTAGCTGACGTCATCACAGCGTGACAGCACGGGAGAAAAAAGCACGCTGTAAACCTAAACCTAAAATTAACCCCTAAACCTAAACCTAACCCCCCTAAACCTAAACCTAATCCTAAACCTAACCCTAAACCTAACCCTAACCTAACCCTAACCTAACCCTAAACCTAACCCTTACCTTAAGTTGAATCGGCTTGCTTTCAAAGCGCTATTTAAAGCGCCCTTCTTTCTCCGCGCTGGCTGTTGTCGCCCTGTTCATGACGTCAGCGACGCGGTTTAATCGGGCGCCGCTAGTCGAGCGCGGTTTGTCGTGCCACGTATTTTCTCCAGTGTGAAATTCAATTTTTTTTAACTACCGGTTCTGTGGGCGTAGTGTGGCTTAGGTTTAGTAGGTTTATTCGATTCATATGCCGCCCTTCTCCCAAGGGCGGCGTCCAACATTAAAAGAAATATAATAAAAAAGTTAAGAAGAAATTAAACAGGATATCCCAAACCCAATTAAAATTGACAATGACACATTATTTTTTAAAAGAATTAAAATTAAAATTAACAGTAATCAATCATTTGATTTGTTTTGTTCAGGCCAGGCTGGCTTGCTGGAAAAGCCAACTTTTTAGGGCACGTCGGAAGGACCGGAGGTCAGGGATTATGCGACGCTCCAGGGCAGCTCACTCCAGAGGGAAGGTGCTCCCACATAGAAGCTCTCCCCCTGGGAGTTACTAGCCGACACTGTCTGGCCGACGGCACCCTGAGGAGGCCAACTCTGTGGATCGCACTGGACGATGGGAGGCTACCGGTGGCAGTAGGTGGTCTCGCAGGTACCTGGGCCTAAGCCATGGAGCGCTTTAAAGGTCATAATTAGTACCTTGAATCGCACCCGGAAGACAACCGGCAACCAGTGCAGGCCGCCTAAAAGGGTGTAAAATGGGAGTACCTGGGTGCCCCATGACAACCCGCGCAGCCGCATCTGGACCAGTTGAAGCTTCCGGGTGCTCTTCAAGGGCAGCCCCATGTAGAGAGCATTACAGTAGTCCAGGAGAGAAAGAAGGAGGGCATGAGTGACTGTGCACAGAGCATCCCAATCCAGAAAGGGGCGCAACTTGGTGTGTGGCTTGGTGGGCATGGCAGGGGAAGGATACTGAAAAATCTCCATTCCCTCCTCACTCTGGGACCAACCAGAGGTGATTTGCCGGTTCTCCGAACTACTCAAAATTCCGCTACCGGTTCTCCAGAACCTGTCAGAACCTGCTGGATTTCACCCCTGGTTTTCTCCTCCTGCTCATCAGACCCAGAGAGCAGAGGCCCACAGCTGCTTTTCCAAAAGGCAACTGGACTTTCTTTTTTTCCCCTTGAAACGTCTCGCTTCTCATCCAAGAGATTTCATCACTTCTGAATGAGAAGCGAAATGTTTTCAAGGGGGGAAAAAAAAACCCAAGAAAGTCTTTTGGGAAAACACCTCTGGCACAACCGTGGGTTGAATGATTGAAAAGGTTCTGTAGAGCAAAAGGCTTTGATGCTCTTTGCTCTGCCTTCGTGCCCCATTCCTCCAAGGCTACATAAAGTTCCTCCATCAATGAACTTTGGAAGGGATTCGAACCCTTACCACCTCCAGGCCTTCCGCATAGCCCTTAAAACCCAGCTGTTCCGACAGGCCTGGGGCTAAAGAGTTTTTGCCCCCCTTCTCGAATGGTATGGTTGTTGTGTGTTTTAAATTTGTATTGTTATGTCTCTCTTTTTATTCCCCTGTCGTACCCCCTTCCCTGATTGAATTGTGAGCCCCCTGAGTCCCCTTCGGGGAAAAGGGCGGCATATAATGTAATCAATCCAATCCAATCCAATCCAGACCAACCTCCATTTTTCGGAGTATAAGACGCACCCTTTTCCTCCCTAAAAGAGGGTGAAAATTTGGGTGCGTCTTATACACTGAATGTAGCCACACCCACCGACCACCCCCCACCCTTTGGCCTCTGCCTCCCAGCAATTTACCTCCTTGCAGCAAACGGGGAAATGGGGCTTACGGGCGCTGCAATAGGCTATGGCATCCCTGCAGCCTGAAACAGCTGATGATCGGGAGGCTCCTGCTGAAATGGAAAGTGAAACTTGCTGTTTGCCCCCACCAGGCAAATTGCTGGGAGGCATGATTTTCTTGTGCTAATCAGGCTGTTTGCTACAAGGAAGTAAGTCAATAACGTGACCCAACAAAAGGGCGAGCATCAAAACTGCGCTCGACTAAACCGCATTGCTAAAACCGCGACGTCATCAACGCGGCGCAACAGCGCGGCGACAACAGCGCGGAGACAGAAGGGCACTTTACAACAGCGCTTATAACTTAAGGTAAGGGTTAGTTTAGGTTTAGGTTGAGGGTTACATTTAGGGTTAGGTTTAGCGTTACGTTTAGGGTTACGTTTAGGGTTACGTTTAGGGTTACGTTTAGGGTTAGGGGTTAGGTTTAGGTTTAGGGTTAGGTTTAGTGTTACGTTTAGGTTATGTTTAGGGTTACGTTTAGGGTTACGTTTAGGGTTAGGGGTTAGGTTTAGGTTTAGTTTAGTTTACAGTGCGCTTCTGTCACCACGCTGTGTTCGCACGATTCAGCGCTCATTCGTCGGAGCGCTTTAGAACACGCGGTTTTGTCACCACGGTTTAGTCGGGCGCGGTTTTGTCGTTCGCCCTTTTGTCGGTGAACCAGTCAATAACTATAATGCCTATAGAATGTTCAAATTATTAGACTTATTTTTTTTAAAGATTGTTTTATTATGTTTAGACAGCTTAACAAAATGGAGAAGCTTTTTAAATAAACTTTGATCTGAAAGGACCCGTGCTGTTGTACCTTCTTTTAAATAGCAAAGAATACATATACTTCCAGAAAGCCACATCAATTTTCACAGCCTCTGTGCAAGTATAGTCTGAAATGTAACACCGCAAACAGTGTATATTGTCTGTGCTGTTTGCTGTTTGCTGCAAGGAGGCAAATTGCTGGGAGGCAAAGGCAGATATTTTCCCCTTGTTTTCCTCCCCGAAAGCTAGGTGCGTCTTATACTTGGAGCGGCTATACTGTGAAAAATACGGTACCCACTGAAAACAATGAGAGGCTGCTTTAGCCCCCATCTGCAAAGGCTGGTGGGTTTTTGGGTGTGTTTGTGTGTGTGTGTGTGTGTGTTTTCAAAGACGAATTTAACACAAGACACTTTCTGGAAGGAAAAAAAACGAGGACGGGTGCCAAAGGGAAAGAGGCCTGGAGATTTATAGCTGAGGAAATACTTTCTCCGTCTCGCTGGACGTTTCCAGCAGGAACAATAGCTGGTCCCGGAGTGCGAGCCAAGCTGAATGGGGGCTTGAGGGGGGGGGAGTGTGTGGTTATCGGTGTCTTTTCCTCGCCGTCCCTCCCTTCCTGTAAATGGGAGATACCAAGTCCTCTCCTGGGTCCTCTGATGTGTAATCAGCAGGAATTGGAGCATCCGGACTTGGAAAAAAAAAAGTTGCGAAGAGGATGTCTAATGGCCATGATGGATGGGCGAGAGGCAAGCTGGCTTGTCCGTCTTCTTTGGATTTCTTGGCAAGCTTTGGTGAGTCTTCCCAGGAACAATTGTCGATGGTGACAAAATTCTCCTTGGCCAAAGCGTTTGAGGAGAGGTGCCTCCGTGGGTCCATTTCATTGGCCAACCGATGACCGCAGGGTGGGTTTGGGAGATATATAAAGGTCAACGGGGGGCATCCAGCTGGGATTTTGCAGTGCAGGAAAATTGGAAGAAGACCCCTTTAAAGGGAGCCAATGGATGGAAACAAGTCAAGGAGAGAACCAGCCCAGAACTGAGGATAAATTTCGTGACAGTTAGAACAATTAATCAATGGAAGGACTTGCCTCCAGGGTTAGGGTGCCCTATCAAGAAAAGTTTGGGTCTCCTTGAGCAGGATATTAGATTGACTGGAAAACCTCCAAGTTTCCTTCCAACACAGTTGGAATAACAATATGCCAACACAAGGCAAAACAGATATTGTGTTATTCTGCCCCAACACAGGGCAAAATCTACTGGGGAATCCTTGTGAGCACAGGGTAGATCTACAGAGCTGGATCAGGATTCTGGGAAACTGGACAATGCATAAATAAAAGCCAATGCTGTGAGCTTGTCTTCCTGGCTGGTTGGGGGCTGTCAGTTGACTTCTGAAACCAATGGTTGCAGATTTCCACAGAGAATGTGGATTTGAGAAAGGCTCCCCCTGGCCTGAGTCATACACTATGGCAAGATCTCCAAGGTTATGCCAGATTCCACCCTTCTGCAGAGAACCCAGCTCAGGCGGATTCTAGAATTGATCTCTGCTTCCAGAACGCATCCTAAAACAAAGCGAGGAGAGCGGCTGCCCACTCCGGGGGTGAAATCTAGATGTCCTACTCAGCATCTGAAGCTTCTCCAGCTGTGCCAGTTGTAGCACAAGTGTGAGAAACATCAGCGTTCCTTGCAGTGTGTGACACCGAGCTTGTGCATCTGGCCTAGCACTGTTCCAAGAGCTGGAAGGGGCCTTGGAGGTCTTCTAGTCCAACCCCCTGCTCAAGCAGGAGACCCCTACCATTTCAGACAAATGGCTGTTAGTCTCTTCTTGAAAACTCCAGAGAAGGAAGGAAGGAAGGAAGGAAGGAAAGAAGGAAGGAAGGAAGGAAGAAAAGGAAGGAAGGAGGAAGGAAGGAAAGCAGAATAACAGAGCTGGAAGGGACCTTGGAGGGAGGAAGGAAGAAGAAAGGGAAGGAAGGCAGAATAACATAGTTGGAAGGGACCTTGGAGATCTTCTAGCCCAACCCCTGCTCAAGCAGGAGACCCTATTCCATTTGAGACAAATGGTTGTCTAGTCTCTTCTTAAAAACCTCCAGAAATGGACTCCCCACAACTTCTGGTGACAACTTCTGTTCCACCGGTGTATCATTTTCACTATCAGGAAATTTCTCCTTAATCCCAGGTGGCTTCTCTCCTTGATGAGTTTCCACCCTTGTTTCTTGTCCTGCCTTCAGGTGCTTTGGACAATAAGTTGAGTCCTTCTTCTTTTTTGGCAACTTCTCAAATATTGGAATGCTGCTCTTCTCTTAGACTGGCCAAACCCAAATCCTGCGACTGCTCATCATATGTTTTTAATCACCTGAGTTACTCTTCTCTGCACTTTTCCCAAAGTTTCAACACCTTTTTTTGCAAGGTGTTAATTTGTAATTTTGTCACTTATGTTAATGAGTGTTCTAATTTTCACCCCCTGTTCTTTCTCCAGTTGGGTCTTAATTTGCTTTGACTACCGGTTGCGGTGCTCAGGCTAAGACGCTGAGCTTGTTGATCAGAAAGGTCGGCAGTTCGACAGTTCGAATCCGCCGCCGCATAACGGAGGGAGCTCCCGTGACTTGTCCCAGCTTCTGCCAACCTAGCAGTTCGAAAGCACGTAAAAAATGCAGGTAGAAAAAGAGGAACCACCTTTGGTGGGAAGGGAACTGCGTTCCGTGAGCCTTCGGCGTTGAGTCATGCCGGCCACATGACCACGGAATGTCTTCGGACAGCGCTGGTTCTTCGGCTTTGAAACGGAGATGAGCACCGCCCCCTAGAGTTGGGAAGACTGGCACAGATGTGCGAGGGGAACCTTTTTTACCTTACAGTAGAATGGGAGAGCTGGACGATGCCCGCTTTCCAGCCAAGATGCCCTCATGCATGTTCGGCCGGGCTGTGGAAAGCCACAGAATTCCTCTCTCTGGATCGGGGATGGGAGCCCTTCTGGGGTGCTTCCCTCCCTCTCAACCCACCCCCTCCCCACGGCTTGTTCTTCCAAGTTCTGGCCCCTAACCCGATACTTAGGATATGAAATAATTATCCTAAGTGATCGGATTTTAATTAGACGGCGCAGTGGATGATTACCGTATCCCAAATTGGTGTGGAGTGCTTACTTATGTGCCAGACAAACTTGGTCTCTCTATTTTACCCGGTGGGTGGCCAGAAGACAATCAGAAGAAGCAATTAGTCTGGTTGGGGGCTGCACCGCTTGTGCCCACCGGGGAGCGTCTTGCCGCGTTCCAGGACTGCGCCAGCTCCAGAGGACTCCGAGACCAGGCAGCATTCGTCATTCTCTCTCTCTCTCTCTCTATCTCTCTCCTTTCTCTCTCTCTCTCTCCTCCTCCCTCCCTCTCTCTCTCTCTCTTTCTCTCTCTCTTTCTGCACCCTGCTACTCTGGAACAAGCCATCATTCTTGGCAACAGGCCGCAATATTTATTTGGAAAGGAGGGGCTGTTGTGTGGTTCCTGGAAGACACATCCGAGCAGGGCCTGCTGAAAACCCCTTTGGGGGGATGACTACAAGTCCCATCATTCCTGGTCTGCATTAGTCATGATCCTTGTTCTTCTCCTAGCAAGGGTTTCCCCCCCCCCCGCCACCCCCGGTAACCATCTTCCATGGTCAGCATTTGTGCGCATTCATAACGGGCCACCAAATCCCCATTCGCCCTGAGAATCGATTCAGTTGTGTCGTTTTGAGTTTTGACATTGTAGAAACCACAGGTAGGAACTGCCAACCACCTTGAATGTTTTGGGATTTAGAGGTCAGCTTTCCCATCCTCAAGTGTCTACCGTTTAGGAGAGTTGTGAATGGCCAGGTTAGATAAAATTGTGTGGTCATTGGTGATGGGAGTGTGAGGAGGACCATGTTTGTGCTGTTAAAATGTTCCCTTTCTAAGAATTTTCCAGTAACATTCCCCACTTTGGGATGGGGGAATGTATTCTTCTCACCTACTAGGCGGGCTCAGCAAATAAAGGATATTTGCACATGGCTATTTTTCGTACGTTTTTGGTCGTAAATCTTAATTTGGGAAGCAAAACAGCTTTGCAAAGTTCTTTTCCCCCAAAAAATAGTTCTTATTAAACATTTTTACCTTCACAAACAGAAAGAAAAACACAACGAAAGAAAGAAAGAACTAGGCAAACATAACATATAAAATAGTTATACAGCCTCCTGTTATTGGAATTCATGTTAACCTTTGTTGATCTCCATTCTACTTCCTATCGATTTTAACTTCTCTAATAATGTGATAACAGTACTAACCCTTGTAATAATATTAATTGTTCGTATCACCATTATATTTACATTGTAGTCAATACTTTTGATAGTAATTAGTAACTTTGGTTCATTTTTATTCAATACTAGTTTAGAAAATAAAAAACAAAGACTTTTATTTCCTGTTTGGGCTTCTGATTTCTAGCCACTTATAAATTCTATTCCATATTTTATAGAAGTCCGATTCTTCTCTTTCTTTTAATTCCATGGTCATTTTGTCCGTCTCTGCACATTCGAGTACTTTGCTAATTATTGTTTCGTCTAAGGGTGTATTGATTTGTTTCCAGTTTTGTGCGAAAGCCATCCTAGCTGCAGTGAGTATATGTATTATTATGTATTGAAGCTGTTTATCCATTTTTTGATCTAATAGTCCTAATAAAAATGATTCCGGTTTCAATTCTATTCTTTGCTCTGTAGTTTCTTCTAGCCATTTCTGAATTTTGCACCAATATGTCCACATCCACCACCTGTGGTGGAATGTTCCAGACTTGTGGACCTCACCTGTCCCAGGGAATAATGTCTCCAGTGCAGCCCTTCTCTAAGCCAACATCTTCTAAGGATTGTGTTGACGTTTCCAATCTTCTCTTTTCAGCCATAAGAGTAGGAACTTATGAGGCGTTGGCACT